>NC_060209.1:200307500-200577500 GCF_021130785.1 Homalodisca vitripennis | reverse complement strand
CTAAAGCCAGTCCCAAATATCCTGAAAGGCAATCACGCTGAAATGCATTCGAATTTTTCCGCTGACAACTCATATGCAATCTCGACATAAAACTATGGTGGATTAATAAACGCCACCAAATTTATGGAATTAATTTGAACTGACACAAAGCATCGATGCTTTGTGTTCTCCTCGAGGAGAGACGTTTTTTTCAATAATTTTCCATTTTTCAACAATAAAAGATATTAGTATAATTACGTTTTAAATTTGTCATCTTCCTGGACTACGTTCAACGCCGTCTTGTTCCTGACGATCGGCATTTACTATAGGTTGTTGTCAGTTATCAGTGATTGGTTATTGCGTACGCACCTGTTGTCACTGTATTCTTTTATTTTTTATGATTAAAAATTGAGTTTTTGTTTCATTAACTGGATGTTTTAGAGATAGAGTGTATGAAGTTATACATGTATGTTGTAGTCTGTCTTTTTTTCAGCAATATTTCCCAAGTAAGTAATTGGTCGCCATCCACGCTAGTTTTGGTTGAGGTCGAAATGGAAGGTTATTGAGAGGGTTGAAATTTAAAGCAATATTTTTTTCCTAGAGTTCTATTTTTTCGAGTTTGATACATTTAAATCCGACCGTTTTACACATAAATAATAATTAATATAATATCATCATAAAACTAGATCAAAGCCAAACAAGAGAATCAAAGCCGCCACTTTAAACGGGCATAGTTGGCGCTGACTTAAAATTTATTTATGTCTGATGATTGGTATTAAGTGGGTCAAAGTAAGAGATACATGTTCTGTGAAACAATTATTATTACATAATCTTTACCATCTAGGTAATCTCCCAATTCGATATCTACAAAAACTATCGTGGCCGACAATCAATTTCTTTCATAGAAGAAATTTCTCTATCGATTTCAAAAAAGCCATGTAGTGTACTTATGCGATGCAGATTTGGTCTGGGTTTCTGAACTCTTGTGATTCCTGATTTATGTCACAATCCTCTAGTAAAATTTGCTTTTTTAACCTATATTTTAGTTATGTTAGGTTACATATCTACCTGAAGAAGAGCAAATCCCGAAACCTAGTGTTGGTTATTTTTATATCACTGGTGATGGCTAATTTCCGGAAAAACAATTTTATCTTCACAAATCTTCAACCGTAAAAAACTTATTTATAAAAAACCCTAAACAGTTTTATTGAATTTCATCCGATCTTGTCCATTAGTTTTATTCTGTAAAGCAAACTTTTACGTAACCCAGATCTAAACTCTGTCTAAATGTAATAACAATAAATGCAAAATACAGGAGAGGCAAAAGCGTGAATACTTCCCTGTAAATATCGAATGGTACAAGAAATCATAATAGCGTCTGGAATCGGGGCTGTCTTTAGTGGAGGCGCAACTTTTAGGAGTTATTATGACAACGGCGGCCATATTGAAATCCACTATCTTTTATACGGAAAGAATATTTTAAGATGAGAATGAGGTCGTGTGGCACATTATTTTGAACTGCCTCGTTCTCAGAAATACAAATGTGAGACCTGTTTTAAAATAACCTAGTTTTGGGAGTTATGACTTGTTGAAGTCTTACCATGAGAGTAAGGTAAATGTCTGTGTACACCCCTTTAAAGGTTTAATGTTGTGAGGAATAATTATAGCGCCTGTAGGTGGGGGTAGCAACTTTTAGAGTTGTGCCGATAGTGCCTGCCACCTTGATATTCTCTAGTCAAATTTAGCATGACAGTAAAAGATATTCGACTAAGTGAAAATTACATAACTAAGCAATTCAATGTCACAGTTTATTTCTTACTCTGTAGTTTAAAAGAGCTAGCGTCGCTGGCTGACCGTTAGCGAAGCTTATCGTTGAAGTGGCTAACATTTATTTTTTGTATATTTGCACGATATCTCGAAAAAGAACTGACTTATATAGTTACAGTTTTTGCACGAAGAGTCATTTATGTATGAGGAACACTGAGCTCGATGATGGTGCATGCCACTCCATGCTTTGGCTGAGCGTTAGCTGATACTTTTATATTGATCCTATGGCTAACCATGATGGGAACAAAAAACATGTGAATAAAAGAATTTTTAAACAATAAATTAAAAACTTTTACATTTGAGAAAATAATACGTTGCCTAATTATCTTAACATATTCATCATGCTATTGTGACTAGGTGTTAGATTTGTATCCTTTAAACACTGTTAAGAACTCAATTTAATAAACAAAAAGTGGATATGAATCTTATAGCAAGCACGATATCTTGATAAACATTTATATATATAAATAAGAATGACTTGTATCCAACCATGGAATATGGCCGAGCGTTGTTGAAGCTTGTCATTGAGTAGAGTGCCGCAATATCTCTTTTGATTTGCCGTTGGAAGCAAAAGGTTTATTTTTCGTATGATTGTTTTCGTTCCATATTTAAGTAATTAAATTAGTAATAACTTGGAATTTTGGATTGAACCTCGGCGAAGGCTATTACCTTGTTATAATAGAGATTGTTATTACAAAACCAATAATAATATCGAAATGTATATTCCTTAAGAAGCTCTTTAGGATCCCAGAGTAAGAGAAACAATGAGATTAAACACCACATAAATAAACCAAGTAAGAGTAGAGGATAGGACTTAATCAGCTATCGAGTTCTCTCTAACAGATACGTACGTCAGCCCTACTGACGAGCTAACCTCTCCATTTAACTCTTCTCCTAGTCTCATCCACTGTGTTCTCAGGGGATCTATGATTGCACCAATCACAGTTCTGATTACCTCTGATACAATTGTAGAAGTAATCCGTCAGCGTTGATGATGAATGTCACCTGCTATAGAATCAAGTCATGTGTCACCAGTGATGTATCCAGGACTTGGCTTTTGGGGGATGAATCTGATTGAAAAGCACACCACTACGGGTGATGTGGAATAAATCTGGATAAGTGTGTATGGTACCAGTTCAAGGTAAATCAATTAACTGGTAAATTTCAGACAATTATTTATTTTTAGTGCTCTTGGGGAGTTATTTACCCCCTCAAGCCTCTCAGTGTTACGCCAGTATCAAATCAAACCAAATTCATGTCGAAATCCCACATAACGTTTAATTTATCTTGTTCAATAATTCCATTTAAGTACTATTTTTGTATTACAATTCTACTTTTTATATTTTTCTACTGTAAAATAATATGAATAATTTAACATTTAAAAGGCATAGCAATTTACAGTGCCGTAACTAAGGGAGGGAAAAGGAGTGTGTCTCCCCCCTCCCCACAAAGGAACCCTAAAAGTTTAAAACTCAAAATGCAACCTTTAATACTTCCCAGTGTTGTATGCAATCCAACCTGCTACTTGAACCCCCCATAGCCAAGCCCTAGCTACGGCACTGAGCAACTACATTATTGTTTACATTTACATTTATGTTACGTTACTAAATTTCCAGTTCAATATATATTTATAATGAATCCGATAATACTCCAACTAATCGTGAGTATAATGAGTTGTTTTTAATGAGGTGTTTTTATTAAATGTCTAATTAACTGAGGTACTTTGGAATGTTCATAACAAACATTGGAAAATATGTGCAGTAATGTTAAGCTTAAATACGTATGTGCTTAAATTAGAAAATATCATTTACTTGTGTTTTTCCATATACATGAACTATTTTGTAACTTTTATCATACACTAGTCACCTAGTTCAATAATGAATCATCTTTTCTACTTTTAAAATGTTTTGTTATTAGATATTAATAACAAAATGTTCGGTTTTATTTATGCCTAAGTACATGTTTCTATGAAATAAAATTTTCAATATAAATCAAAATATAGTGTTTGATTTTACCAACTTTCCAGGTTTAATTAACTTTTAACCTTTTATCAAACTATGTTAACTAATGACGATACCTTAGCATTGTTTCATAATATTACCTGGATACATTCATTTCACGCTAACACTTAAAACGTATTTTTTTATTATGAACCGTGTGATATGCACTCAAACTCATACCCTTTTATATAAAATATCAATATTTTTAATCAAGCTATAAAAAAGAGTAAACACTTATAATAATTTATAAAAACTTACTTGAATTTGTGGTTGTGTATTGTTGCAGTAGAATATGTGCAATATGCTTGAGTTAATACTTCTGAAATGGAATGCTGATATTAAAAGTGATGATAAATTTGCTGAATGAATGTCTAACCCCCATACTATAAAGTTACTTTAAAGCCTAGAAATGTTTTATGTTTCTCAATCTTTCACAGCAATTTGCCGTACTAGAATCCTGTTTTAAATTTAAAACAATTAAAAAAATAAATTTAAAGCTATCCAACTAAATCTGGCTACTAAAAGTAAAATAATCCAGCAAGCATGTAGAAAATAAAGTATTGGATTTCCCTGAACAAAGTGATGTCGGAATTCTTCAATCAATTACCATTAAAAACTCAACAATATCGAAAAATTCCGTACTCTACTCTTACATTAGATTTCAGAATAAATGTGAAAATTACGTATCATTGCTCTTTTACCTTTTTTATGGTACCTGGTACACCCATTCTGTAAAACCTATTTTCTAATTAACATACATTATATATTCAGCTGAGTTATTGACAGTTTTCCATAATATTGTGTATGTTTAAAGTAATTTAGGAGCCAATAATAACTCATTATAACCCTTTATTTCCAGCAAACCAAATAACAACGTTATAAATAAATGATTAAAACTAAGAAAAAGTAAAGAATGTCATAACGCGAAAGTCAGGACTAGGAATCTCCCTATAACACAACCTGTGGACCAACGGCCGAGCAGGCGGGCTGCTTGCAAGGACAGGGTCGCTCAACGGTCACCTATCCAAGCAGCAGTCACGCTCGACATTGCTTGATTCGGTTATCTCGCGATAACCACCATACTCGCTACACTGCGCTGTTGCCATAGGAGTCACAGTTTTAAATTAAAAGCGCTGAAAAATTGCAACACGGCACTTTTAATAACCAATCTGCAAATATTTTACCCCGTTGCCATTGGCAAATATAAAGTGGTGACCAAACACAACGCGCTGTATTTGTTTCTGTAATCCAGGCAAAAACAGCTGTTTTCCGGCAGCGGAGATAACGCGGCTCGGAGTGTCGCGAATCTGGAAATGAAAGTATTAATAATGTAGAACTAATCACGCCGTACACAGTCCGCGTAATTATATGTGAATGAGGTTAATATGGCGCACCATTGTACTTCTGTGCCTTCTGTCTTACACCGTCTGTGCCGAATTTGGAGAATCAGCTTAACACTGTGACTGAGCGTTAGCGAAGTCTATAACTCGGAAATATTTCATTGTTTGTTGGTCTCAATGATATCTCGAAAACCAACTGATCTGTAGGTTTGAGATTTTGCATGAAGTCTATATGGGTAACACTGAATTTGATTGTTTCATGGAATTGGGCTGATTATTACTGAATACCTTTAAATTTGTCTTATAATTACAATGAATTAATATCAGAATAAAATTGTAAATAAACTGAATATTATCGAAAAGCACTTGAAGCCTAACCACTCCAACAAATATCTAATATTTTGGTGATTTTGTGTGTAGAATAGAATAAAATTAAATAGTTTATTTTATTATTTAAACACTCAATGAACAAAAATGAGAAAGAATCATCTGACAAGATGCCTTGAGAAATACTTCATACGTAGACGTGAAAGTTTTCATAAAACTTCTTTTCTAATTAGTTCTATTATAATCCATGTCCAATCGTGAATTTGGATGAGTCATTGAGTCTTTCACTCATTAGACCGACACAGTTCCATTTTGTGTGCCGGAGGGATGTTACATTCTCTTTTCTGTATGATGTCTGTCTGGCTATCTGTCCACAGGACGTATCAAGAATGAAATGAGCTGTGCACGTGAACATTTTGTGTGCCGGAGGGATGTTACATTCTCTTTTCTGTATGATGTCTGTCTGGCTATCTGTCCACAGGACGTATCAAGAATGAAATGAGCTGTGCACGTGAACATTTTGTGTGCCGGAGGGATGTTACATTCTCTTTTCTGTATGATGTCTGTCTGACTATCTGTCCACAGGACGTATCAAGAATGAAATGAGCTGTGCACGTGAACATTTTGTGTGCCGGAGGGATGTTACATTCTCTTTTCTGTATGATGTCTGTCTGACTATCTGTCCACAGGACGTATCAAGAATGAAATGAGCTGTGCACGTGAACATTTTGTGTGCCGGAGGGATGTTACATTCTCTTTTCTGTATGATGTCTGTCTGGCTATCTGTCCACAGGACGTATCAAGAATGAAATGAGCTGTGCACGTGAACATTTTGTGTGCCGGAGGGATGTTACATTCTCTTTTCTGTATGATGTCTGTCTGGCTATCTGTCCACAGGACGTATCAAGAATGAAATGAGCTGTGCACGTGAACATTTTGTGTGCCGGAGGGATGTTACATTCTCTTTTCTGTATGATGTCTGTCTGACTATCTGTCCACAGGACGTATCAAGAATGAAATGAGCTGTGCACGTGAACATTTTGTGTGCCGGAGGGATGTTACATTCTCTTTTCTGTATGATGTCTGTCTGACTATCTGTCCACAGGACGTATCAAGAATGAAATGAGCTGTGCACGTGAACATTTTGTGTGCCGGAGGGATGTTACATTCTCTTTTCTGTATGATGTCTGTCTGACTATCTGTCCACAGGACGTATCAAGAATGAAATGAGCTGTGCACGTGAACATTTTGTGTGCCGGAGGGATGTTACATTCTCTTTTCTGTATGATGTCTGTCTGACTATCTGTCCACAGGACGTATCAAGAATGAAATGAGCTGTGCACGTGAACATTTTGTGTGCCGGAGGGATGTTACATTCTCTTTTCTGTATGATGTCTGTCTGCCTATCTGTCCACAGGACGTATCAAGAATGAAATGAGCTGTGCACGTGAACATTTTGTGTGCCGGAGGGATGTTACATTCTCTTTTCTGTATGATGTCTGTCTGACTATCTGTCCACAGGACGTATCAAGAATGAAATGAGCTGTGCACGTGAACATTTTGTGTGCCGGAGGGATGTTACATTCTCTTTTCTGTATGATGTCTGTCTGGCTATCTGTCCACAGGACGTTATCAAGAATGAAATGAGCTGTGCACGTGAACATTTTGTGTGCCGGAGGGATGTTACATTCTCTTTTCTGTATGATGTCTGTCTGGCTATCTGTCCACAGGACGTATCAAGAATGAAATGAGCTGTGCACGTGAACATTTTGTCTGCCGGAGGGATGTTACATTCTCTTTTCTGTATGATGTCTGTCTGACTATCTGTCCACAGGACGTATCAAGAATGAAATGAGCTGTACACGTGAACATTTTGTGTGCCGGAGGGATGTTACATTCTCTTTTCTGTATGATGTCTGTCTGCCTATCTGTCCACAGGACGTATCAAGAATGAAATGAGCTGTGCACGTGAACATTTTGTCTGCCGGAGGGATGTTACATTCTCTTTTCTGTATGATGTCTGTCTGACTATCTGTCCACAGGACGTATCAAGAATGAAATGAGCTGTACACGTGAACATTTTGTGTGCCGGAGGGATGTTACATTCTCTTTTCTGTATGATGTCTGTCTGGCTATCTGTCCACAGGACGTATCAAGAATGAAATGACCTGTGCACGTGAACATTTTGAAGCAAACCTAAACCATTTCAGCAAAGCCCGTCACGTAACACTTGGTGTGGCGTACTTCTACCTTGTTGTTTGTTTATTTACAGTTGGTAAACAATCTAATAATTATTGTAATAGTACATTTTCAAATGAGGATTTTATTTAAAAAAAACAATTTTTTTTGAAATTCTTAGATTAAAATTTGTTTTTTACGATGGAAATATCGTGAAGGAAACAGGATTTTACATTTTACTTTGTTCAGCGATATAAGAAATCAGTAGCACTATGTTTCGAAATCTTACAATCCTCTTCCTCAAGTAGATAACTAGCATGCTGTGAAGTCCTTGTTGTTGAAATAGTGTGGATGGAATTGACAAACATTGAATTATTTTCTGTGATGGTTTATGCAATCACAACGCTCTTGTATTATTTGTTTATTTTAACTTAGATTTTAGTTATGTGTTAGGTTGGTTACACACGTGAGGAAGAGATAAAATTGCAGATAACGAAACGTAGTGTTACTGATTTCTTTCTAGTGTATCACTGAACGGTAAACGTTCATAAAGGTCCTGTTTCCTTCACAATTGAAAATGTTTGCAACAAACAGTATTACTATCAGATAATCTGAGAAAATGTAGCAGATGACATTTAGAACATTCACATACCAACTATCGTACTGTGAAGGCAATAAATCGAACTGGAGCGGCAAGATAAGCACGTGAAGGCGTAACAATGACAACAAAATCGAACATTATAGAACCATTTGCTTGCCGAGATACCGCCTTTTAAATGGATATCCATATAAATGTAACAGATATACTACAAGAAAATCAGTAACATTATTGATCTTTCTTACTATTTGGCTAGGTTTTTATGCATTAAAGTACGAGAATAACGTATAAATGTTAAAACCATGTATCGTAGTAGTAAACGATTATATTTAAAATAATACTATTAATAAATAATTATTACACAATTTATTAATTTTAAGGCATTGATTCAAACAAAAATTAGAATCCAAGTGCTATTAATCATTATTCTGTAACAATTAATATTTTTATAATGAATCGGGAATGTATGAAATTGGACGCGATGACTGTGACAAAATTTATATTAGACAAACAAAAAAAAACAATAAAAACACGAGTTAAAGAGCTTTTATCGCACACAAAATATGGAAGAGTTAAAAAATCTGCTGTAGCGAAGCACTGCATCGAATCAGGACACAGAACATTAATTCAAAATCTAAAATTAATAAAAGAAGTAACAGAACCAATGAACTTAAGTGCTTGGGAAACACTAAACATAAACATAAATAATGAAAAACTTATAAACAATGAAGAGGGCCCTATTGAAAATTCCAGTCTTCTTTCTTCTCAACTTATTCAAAAATTACACCGTAGCCATATCTAGTTTTTCATACTGGCTGAAATATTTCCAAAATATTTTTATTTAAAGATTTGCACCATATGGTATTTTAATTGTAATAAACACTGTGTAAATATTTATGTGTGGAGTCGCCTGATGGGGAAACCTTCGGTTTCGAAAGGCCTCGCCAGAAATATAAATACGAGTAAATTGGAAATGTTATGTATTCTTTACATATAGTAATATTTATGATATTTTGATAGTTTACTGCCAACTTTTGAAACCCAAAGAAGAAACCAAATTCTATGAAATTTGCATAAGATACCTACTACCCCTATCAAAGTAGAGAAGTACAATAAAAACATGTCATGTGAGTAAATAATTGAGCTATAATAACAAGCTCGGTGTGAGGATTCTGATATAAGCCGCAATCCAAATCAACGAGTACGGTACATTATGCCCAAACACATATTCATGTGTCACAATTAATAGGTACGTACGCTACGCTCGTTTAATTAATCCCAATATTAGTAGGCTTGTCGGCGTTATATGTATTATACAGAGTGTTTCACAACTGCTGTCGGATATTTTAGGCGATCGTTCCTATGGTTGTAGTATAATCGATTGTACCTATAATTTTCCCTTTAAGCTTTTTTGTTTTCTGTGTTTTTTTGTGTTTGAACATTTCTCTTTAAACCTTTACAAATATATTGAACGAATTATGTATGGATATTAAAATTATAATTTTTATTGAAAAGTATAAAATTAAATGCTTATATATATTTAAGTGTTAGATGCACTTTCTTATAAATATATCCATTTAAAGAAAGTGGCAATTTAAAACTTTTTGTGTTAAAATAACTCATAACACAAGCATTTTAGAAATATTTTATATTTTTAACTTTTTTAGAAAATTCTATCTCACTCCTAAGGACATGTAATTTAAGTAAATCGTGTCAAAAATAACGGAAATATTGAAACTTTAGTGAAGGTGTTCTGCAGTGATCATAATTATGTAGTGATTAAGCGAGTACAAGACGTTTGTTTCATTGTGATTGAGTCGAATAATAATACACTTTTGCGCTTTATCAAGCCTTGCACCGATATAATATTGATTCATAATACAATATTATGCCATAAGTGAAGGTATTCTGCAGTGATCATAATTATGTAGTGATTAAGCGAGTACAAGACGTTTGTTTCATTGTGATTGAGTCGAATAATAATACACTTTTGCGCTTTATCAAGCCTTGCACCGATATAATATTGATTCAGAGTACAATATTATGCCATTAGTGAAGGTATTCTGCAGTGATCATAATTATGTAGTGATTAAGCGAGTACAAGACGTTTGTTTCATTGTGCTTGAGTCGAATAATAATACACTTTTGCGTTTTTATCAAGCCTTGCACCGATATAATATTGATTCAGAGTACAATATTATGCCATTAGTGAAGGTATTCTGCAGTGATCATAATTATGTAGTGATTAAGCGAGTACAAGACGTTTGTTTCATTGTGCTTGAGTCGAATAATAATAATACACTTTTGCGTTTTATCAAGCCTTGCACCGATATAATATTGATTCAGAGTACAATATTATGCCATTAGTGAAGGTATTCTGCAGTGATCATAATTATGTAGTGATTAAGCGAGTACAAAACGTTTGTTTCATTGTGATTGAGTCGAATAATGATACACTTTTGCGCTTCATCAAGACTTGCACCGATATAATATTGAAGTGATGAATAGTGAATATTGGAGCTGTGTCTATTTCTACGTTCAATAAAATTTTGAGTTTGTACAGATAAGGTTTGTTCTGATATGTTATTTTCCATTTGAATAATGAATTTCCGAACAAAGAAATTCTCTAACCCTTTATTGGTATTCAAACTGTTAGTACTTTGTTTCGATATCGTGTCCTGATGGCATGATTTTAAAGAGAAGGTACACAAAAACCTGTAAGAAAAAATCAAGGATAATAAATAATTTGTATCTTGAAAAACGTACGAAACATGAAATGGACAGAAAGCAAGAAGAAGAAGGGTTGGGGAAGGGTGAGTGAGAGAGAAAGCTTCCACATTTCACAGTTGAGATTCTTAACTAGGGTTTCAGATTTACTTCTTTCAGTTTCTAAGAAATATTACAGAAAGATATCCAATATAAATACGCAGAGCTTGCTAACACGGTAAAGGAACATAATTAAATTGTCATTAACTGTTATATTTAGCAAGCATTTCTTTCCTTTCATAGCAAAATTAATATTTTTATTGTTGTTTTGATGCTGAGTGTGATATTTTAAACGAACCTTCTTCATTCTGAAACACCTAAAATTGTTTGACCCATGACTTCTTGTTTTCGTTTAATGAGACATATATATACCGAGTTTAAAACTGACCTAGGAATGTAATTGTTTTAAAACTTAACACCTAGAGTCATTTTGATTAATAATCGGTCCAGATTGAGGCCTAAAAAACAATGTTACAATTGATAGTAATCACATTGAAGATAGTCGAGAATAACTTGGAAATGTCGGCAATGACGGGGATAAACGTGTTGCAGTTACCTGCTCATTAAACTATTATAGATGTAATACGCCGTTTCTTTTATTTCACACAAGGAATGTTTTTAATTATTGTCTAATTGAACTTAAAATGAACACTGTTAATTTAATATCATCATTTTGTTCCAGGTTGGTGTCTTGAGTTCCAGTATCTGTTACAGTAAGTAGTATTGTAAGATTAAATAATCTTATCATGATAACTAAGGAACGTACAATACTCTCTCATCATACTTATTTTCTCATTATTTTGTAGGGATAATTATATCCCATTTTACTAAAAGAGCCTACTTCGTTCTTGTCTACTCCCATTAGTAAAGTTAGTGCAACTTAATATACTTTATACTAATAACTTTAATCAGTAGTAGGCGTTAGTTTCCAGTTCTTTCACTGTATTCAATATCCAAATTTGGATTATCAATTATTTTTGCTTTATACCTATTACAACTTTTTGATTGCAATTGATTCGTTGTTTTTCTGTCAAAATTTTATTTTGGTATTACATCACCTCGAAAAAAGCAACTTTAACCCTAAAATAATTTATAATATTGTTTTAGGACACTGTTAATTTGTAATTGTCTCCTCTCCCCTCAATAAAGTCACATTATATCTGTAACTTAAAATGAGTATTCTATGTAAAATCGAATCTCAGTCTGAAACTTATGATTTTTTAACGAACAATTCCAACTCTTATGTGATACTTCTTGTTAATTTCTATTTTAAAGACTACCACAATTTATAATATGAGTTGTTACTAACTCAATGTTATGGAATTAATATATTTTGTATAACTTATCTAATATGAGTTTTTTAACTAGTAAAATAGACATTTTTAATTTTGTGTTTAAAAATGTAATTTTATAGGATAACTGTTTGTCTGAGTAGAATGTTTTATACTTTCCTTTAAATAACAAATTCAGGGAATCTTTGTATTTAATTTAATTAGTGCCAACTTTATAATTAGTAAGCAAGCTGGATCATCGGGAATAACAATGTTCCTGATGCAAAATAACAATACGTGGATCTTAATTTGTTTCGACTTTGTTAACTTCTTTCTTTGTTAATCTTATTCTGAAAAATAATTCGTTCCTTATTATTAGAAAATGTGTATCGAACACTAAAATTACGTAAATATTTTTTTCGTGGAATAATTCCTGTTATTTAATATTAGTTATAAACGGTTTTATTTTTAGAGTTTTGAGCAAATTTAGCATCTTTACAATCGTTATAAACACTTCGTGCAATGTCTAAGACATGAAATATTGCACTGCAGTCCATACTACATCTGAGATGTGCACTAGAAAGGGTTGTAGGCTCCGTCGTACCGGTAACGTGTGTCTTACAATTAAGTTCTGAAATCATAGGGTCTTCTCTAATCAAATCTAATTTACTTTAGGTTCGGAAGTCACCTTTAAGTCGTTGGTCCCAAGGTTAAGTGTAGCAAAGAGCATCTTACCCGTGACTGCTTGACAACCAGATCAAGCAATGGCGAGCGTTGCTGCTGCTTGGATGGGTGACCGCTAAGCGATCCTGTCTTTGTACAGTAAGCAGTCCGCCTGCTTGGGCGTTGGTGGTGGATCGGAAATCACTTTTACGCCGTTGGTCCCTAGGTTGAGTGTTAGAGAGAGGTCATCTTAGCCGTTAATTCGCCTGGATAAAATAGGATATCTTTACTTTAGGCACACTACAGTTGCTAATTAGTCCACAATTATGTCACAATTCTCCGAATGGAGGTCTAAAGTAGAATTATGTGAATCTGGATGTATAAACCGGGACTAACCACCAAAGCTGCTTTGGATCCGGGGACAATCAAGAGATTTTGCCTCGTTGATTCAATTATTCTCATTCATTAATGTATCTGGCTAACCAATTCATCAAAGCTTTCAATAACCTGCCGTCAGTCAGCAAAGCTTGTGTGGATACGCTGAATCATTCAGTGAGGAAAGCGAGTATTTGATTCGCATAATTTCCATATTTCCCGTCTTATATTAAGTTTTTAAGGATTAACACAATCCTATACTACACACAAAATTACTTTACGTGTAATTTAGGGCTTTTATTTTAAATCTATTATTTAGAGTAACTTTAAACAATTAAAAGCGAATTAAAAGTACGGATGTGTATTCACTAACCAATTGGAATATTGTAGAGTGGTCGCAATTTTGTATAAAATACAGTACGTACATCTCAACTGGTGCGGGCGCTGTTTCAGTTAGAGAAGAAACATAATTGGACTATATTTATGAATTTACATATTCATGCATATGAATAATTCATTCATGTGTAGTTTATTATATAAAATGGCGAAAGAGAATAAAATCTAGAATTTACCTAGAGTACAATCCTTTTCTTATTAAGTTTATTATTAATTTATTAACATATATATTATTAAATTAAGTTTTTCTTAAATTTTCCAATTTTACATACTATTTAAAACAGTAAAGAAAATAATATAGTACAATGGTAACAAAAACATTGTAATTTTTCTTTTAACACTGCTTTTGCCTGTAAACTAATAAGCAATGAAATAGAGTAAAGAAGTTACTGCCTTTTTTTAAAGATGTCTTACGTTTATCACTGATCGTTTATCGTGATGTTACGATTTAATATCTATAGAATTATAACGACTTGGATTGTAGATATTAATATTCCAGAATATTAATATTTAAATTATCAATGTGACATCCAATATGACATAAAATATTTTTTTATTATTAAGCTCCGAGTGAATATTCAGTACAATGTATTACTAAATTGTTAACTATTAAATATTATCTGGTTTGTCTAAAATAAAAATCACAGTTCTAAATAAAAAATAATTGATTTATTTTACACTGGAAAATTAATAAGTTCAATGTTTCAGAATTGTCATCACTCTATTTTCCACAAAGAATTGACAAACCGTTTAGTAAATTTAAAAGGTATTTTGGCAAGAAATCAAAATATTAATCAAATATATCAAATTAAAAATCAGAGCTCTCTTCTGAAATAAAATTATAAAGTTTTCAAATAAAAATCAAATACCACTTGGAAATATATAAAATAAAAATTTTCACTTCTAAGTTCACTCAAAATTCAAAAATAAAAATTTAAACTTCTCTTTCCACTAGTTGAACTTTCAAGTCTTTGCAATTCAGATTACAACTCTTTCAGACAATTATTAAAGTTGAATTAATTACCAATTAATAATTCACAATAAAACAGTTCCAATTCAACATTAATAAATTACTGAATTTCCAAATTTCAATTAAAGTTATTAACAAAGTTTAATTTTAATTCACCTTTCTTGCAAGTTTGAACTAAATGTAACTTGTATGATTCTATTATGTTCTATTGTTCATCGAGAATTAATTATGCAGATTGCTCTGTAGGTTCTATGAATTTAATTTTTCATATAAAAAGACAACAAAATTAATTTAATATCAGGAATTAATATCTGGAAGACTATTTCAATATAAATTACAACAAATTTGGTGCTTAGCTCAAAATCCCTCGCGAAAAAAATTTAGAAACACGGCGCATTGTAATCAACTTAATTCACGAAAATTACCAAAAGAAGGGCAAAAATTATGAGCTGGCGGTTATATACTTCCCCTTCCCACCAATTCTGATGGACATCCAATTCCGGTGTTCTCTCATTGGCCCAGCCGTATCCAACTAGGAGAACAATACAACTTGTCTTGCCTTCTCAGATCTGCCAAGACAAGTTCTGATCAATTCAAGGCAGTGAACCGCCTTCATAATAATTTTAAAATTACCAGTACTAACTTGCCAAAGGATTACATATTCGTTTTTATCCTAACTTCTCACAGTCTAATTTAAAATGAAATCCCAATATTTCTTTCCCAATATTTGCATTTAAGTTTTAATTAAAACGTTAACCAATGTAGCTTTAAAAACGCTACAAGAATGAAGATGCTTTGATAATAATATAATATCAGCAAGGTTTAAATATTTAAAGAATTTAATTTTGTTATCAATGGAGTGAACCAGAAAACGTAGATTTATCCAACTGAAATAAATACATTTGGTGTATTATTACTAAATTTATCAGTTGAAGCGGGGTTCAAAGTTCCCCCGATGTGAGTGACATCGTTTTTACTGTTCCCAGAGCAGCAAAATCTGATGTCCTACTCCCATCTGGGCATCCATCTTGATGTCCAGAAATGGCACCTCGTTAGCTACATATTGTATTAGAGTAAAATATCTCGAATAAAGTTAATTCATGAATTATTGCTTTGAAAATTTTATCGATTGTACTGTTTGGAAATGTAATTCGTTTCCTTTGAAGGTATTTCACTAACCAATCTCACATCTCAGGAAATCCTTCCTTATGAATTGACCTGAAATCGAAAAATAAACTGATGAAGTCGACAGCCATACTGTAACAATTAAGCTAACGATTAAAAATCTTCCCAACGCCCAAATTTCATCAGCAACGCCTTGTCTGTTTGTAAACAAAATGTTCTGTTAAAACTGCAATTATCATTTTTAGGAAGGAATCTTACAAATTTTAAGCAAAGAGAAATTCGATGATCGGTCTGACGATATGTTCATGCAGTCTTTACGTACAAAACGGGTTTATTTAACGTCCTTTAATGACATTTATATAAACATTTCAGGAATATTATCGATTTTAAGTAAAGAAAAATTCAAAGATCGGTCTGAAGAATTGTTCATACAGTCTCTACTTACCTTATATCTTTATTTCAAGGCGTTTATTGACATTTGTGTTTACAACTATTTTATCTTTTCCACACCTAATAACAAAACCGTCACGCCATGCTTGCAAACATCTTTAACGAGTAATTATCAATACATTTAAAATTGCTGTAGTTAACTCTTTGAAACAATGTTCAACTTTTGCATTAATTTAAAATTAAGAATATCACAATATACAAACTTAAACATTTTGTATTAAATAACTAGTAGTATAAAATCAATTAATGGGAAAAATACATTGCAATTAGTGAGAATTTCCAACTAAAACTCAGGTTTAATTAGTCCAACATGGTGAAGTCATGGTAGGCATTAGTTGCAGAAATGTATAATGTGACACCAGGAGTGATTCCAGTTGTCACAGCAGAGCCTAACCGATCCGCTAAGAGCTCAGGACCGCCACGTGGTGGATATCCATTTGTAACGTAGAGCGAATCCTAAATAAACTTGTTCCCTTTAATATTTATAATGGTCCAATTAAACGAGATCGAAACACATTTGCATTTGCACCTTGTATTTCAGGCAGCTTCGAGCGGATTGAGTTTCAATTTAGAAAAAATGGGTTTCACTCTGGGAGTTATGAATTATTTATTTCGATTCATTTCTTTACCAATCAAATATACAGTTTTAGATGTGACGATAATTACGAGTATATGTAATATAGTCAATGTAATCATTTTTCCTTACTAGACAGAGCAACAAATCTGTGTCTTAGTCCTTTATAAAATCTAATGTTCATTAAATCTTAATAATTATATAATTTATATGATAATTTTTAAATAGTCATGTTTAGCAAGCGTTGAAGTACTGGCATTGTGTAATTTATAATTGGGCGATATTTTTACATACTGGCTATTTTTACCACGTATGGCTTCAAGCCAAATCATTTCATTGTTACATAATCTGTATGGTACTTACCATAATTACATAAATAATCGGTCTTACCATATAATGAAGTACTGGCATTGTGTATTTTATAATTGGACACATTGTTACACACTGGTGTGGGACCACGTATGGATTCAGGCCAACTCACTTCATTGTTATTCATACTTACCATACGTTATAATATTTTCTTATTTTCATTTAGTCTGGACACACAGAATATTCATTTTTCAGCAGTAAATTACCAATAGTAAGGGGAAATATTGAAGTTAGTAAGCTTCCTCTTTCCCTAACAAATTCTTTTATAAGTTTAATCTAAAGGATCTACATTTTTATAACCAAAACCATTAAAAAAAAGTGTTAAAATGTAATAAATAACTTTGGAAATAGTCTAAGCTTGTTTATTTGTGGAGAGAATAAATATAGTCTGGAAAGGAATAAATAAATGTATCAATGCATTTGTCATGAATATAAGACGCCAGATGAAAATTTGTTAACATTGGCCCATGAGAGTATCTATCAATTCACCATACGGAATTGATAAGGAAATTATATAGTAAGATGGTAGCATTAGTTACAATAATGTTGATAATATTATAATTCGACTATATTTGAATCGTTGGAACACAATCAGTGGTAAAATGTCAAGATATTTAACCAAGAGAAACTTTACACGGTGATGCGAATATTGAGGCCCCTCGCAGATTCCATTCCAATCAAATGCTGCAGCCTGAATACTAAGAGCTAATCTCAAAGGAGTTTCCTTGAGCATGAGCTCTGTGTTTGTATCCTTGTTGACTAATATATCGAAATTGTCCAGCCCAAACTTCTACAGCCACTTGACTACCAGATTGTCTACACCAAGAATTCACAGAGGCTAGTTCTTGTTGACCTTGAGTACAAATTTGTCATTACTAATAATATAATCGAAAGTTATGGAGATTACAACGGCTAAAGGATTGGTGTTGGTAACAAGACAATTTGCATGGTTTAGAAAACCTTATTTCCACACGTTGAAGAATAATTTGATCTCTTATAGCTCTAGTAGTAATCTAGTTACATTAACATGACGAATCTCACAAGCAACCAAGAAGAAAGACCAAAAATTAACAAGAGCTTAGCTCTTAAGAGGGAAATTTCTAAGCCAAACGATTGTACTGGAAAAGAAGATGATTTTATTCTGAGACAGAGTTTATTTACCGTTAGTTACTATAGTTAGCCAGCCGTTTGTTGCATCCTGAACCCTAATCTCTTAGAAAATTCTCTTAGGCACGAGTCTGTATTTACTTTCTCGCCCCCATTACTTAACTAGCAGATGGATACAATCTAAATAATACTTCTACTTATTTGGTTAACCATGCATCAGCATTTATTGCATCCTATATCATAACCTCTATACAAATTTCCAAGGGCACAATGGCTTTTTCTACTATTCCCTCATCTTCTTCTCACTTAACTACCAGATGAATTCATCTAGTCCAAAACTCCAGTGAATTGGTCAATTCTGCATCAGCATCTGCTGCATTCCTAAAATCCTAAAATGTATTACAAATCTTTGAGGCGCGTGTTTTTATTTATTTCTTACCATTTTGTCATTCAACTAGCAGGTAGATTCAATGTAGAACAAACTAACTGAATTGGTTAACCTTGCCTCAGCATTTATTGCAATCTGAGTCCTAACCTCTCGGGCCCTATTTTTTTATCCTCTTATCTCTAAAATACCAGTTGGATCAATCTAGTCCAAAATTCAAGTGAATTTGTAATTCCCCCCCCCCCAGGATGTGTTGTGTGTAGTCCTTAATCCAGACTTTTCTCGGCCATGAGTTTGTAATTATAATAACTTTATAGCCGTAGAAAAATACAGTATTATATGGCATATGTCATTAATAAAACAATTAATAAAATGATGAAAGTTAATAAAATAAGTTCAATTACAAATATAAAAATTCAATTCTATACTACTTATAATTGCAAACGAACAATGTAAAAAGTTTGAAAGGTAAAAAGCTACAATGCTACGCATAACGGCACCCCCAGGCCAACACAGTTGATTAATCCTCATGATCCGCAAACTCACCAAAGGAGTAGTAGGCTCCTTGCACCAGTGGGCGCCTTAGCTTCCTCTTAAACAATCGGTTTTAACAAGCAAGTTGATAGACAGCTTGTTGAATAGTTAAGGTCAATCCCAGATGACAGAGAATCGTAAGCCTGAAACCTGTGCTGCGCAGATCTAAACGCATCCCGTCTTCTGGTATTGTACTCTAAACGTCCCTGCCCCGCCTACCTCACATTTGTAACGACAATACAGGACGGTACTGTATATGGTATATGTAGATTAACTAAACAAGTTCTCTGAAAAAATCCCTACGGATTCTCTGATTTCTATTTTTGTAATGATTCGTATTGCTTTCCTCTGGAGTACCAGTGACCTCCGGAAATGGAAGTTAGCACACACGCTCCACAAAGTTACGCCATATGACATATGTGAGCACATTTGGCTAGAACGTATCATTTTAAATAGGTGTATTTGACACAATTCCGCCAATTTCCACATAGCATATATGCCTGAGGAAATTCTAGTACAGAAAACGTCCACATTTTTATTCCCAGGCAAACATTTATCAATGTGAATTCCTAGAACTTAGTCCTGAAAACGTCATCAACAACCATTTCATTCAGTACAAGTGATGGACCGGTTTCATGGTGCACTCTGTGGGGTGAAAACTAGTTGAAGTTTAATTTTTAATAATTTATTTGTAGATTCGCATTTGACAAAAAATTTAAGGCATGAATTTTAATTTTTAAAACAATCAATTTCCAAAGACTCTTTTGCGTTTCGTTGGAAACAGAGGCTAGTATCGTCCGTGTACTGAATCATTTAGCCAGATAATATAGACTACATAAGGTCATTTACACAAACTAAAAAAGCACTAGGCCAAGAATTGACCCCTGCATGAAACCATATTTCACGAGGGCGTATTTTGATGAGATGCCATTTAAATAAATTGATTGGCAACGGTTGCTGAGGTTGATTCAAGCCAAAATAGTGATAGTATGATTAGTATGCCACATGTACGTAAATTGGAAATAAGGATCTAGTGATCTACGCAGTCAAATGCTTTAGGAAGGTCAAGAAAGAAACGAAGCGATGTATTCGCCTGTCAAGGCAAACGGTGATTTTGCACCATAATGCTAATCAATTTCGTAACAGCATCCACTGTTCACATTCCTCTCCGGGAACTAAACTCGTGCTCGTAGAGAATACCATGCTCATTTATTTTCTACCCCGCCTATCACTTGACTAGTAATCTAGACCAAACTTCCACTGCATTGGTTAATTCTCTGAAACACGTGTTTGCATTAATGTTCTCAACCTGTTGTCACTTAGCGAGTAGATGGATAAAATCTAGTCCAAACTTCCACTTAATTGGTTTACCATGACTTACAGT
Organism: Homalodisca vitripennis; assembly: GCF_021130785.1. Lineage (NCBI taxonomy): Eukaryota > Metazoa > Arthropoda > Insecta > Hemiptera > Cicadellidae > Homalodisca > Homalodisca vitripennis. Next base: position 200,556,882 of record NC_060209.1, on the reverse strand, counting down.
TTATTGAATCCTGAGTCCCTAACATCTATAAAAGTTCTATTGGATACGATTATTTTCCTCTCCATTTTTTCATTCAACTAGTAGATAGATATTATCTAGAACAAACTTCCACTTAATTAGTTTACCCTGTTTCAGAACTTGCATTGTAATTTCTAACAACTAGAAAAAGTCTCTTGTGCATGGGTTTGTGTTTATTGTCTCAACCCCTTGTCACTAGATCTGGTTGAGGGATACAAACAAGACCAAGCTGCCACACTTTCGATTAGGTCACTCCCAGCACGTGTTGAACCCTAAATAAGAGCCTCTCTTCGGAAGGGATCTCTTCAAATTCCTTTAAAATCTTGTCACTTGCGTATTAGATCAATGTAGTTAATTTCACCAAAGTTTCACATTCTTTATATAGATTGTTAAATTTTAAGTAACTGTCTTTCTGTATGTATTTAGGAAAATTATACTTCCAGTTAACATTTACTTCTTCGTGGGTAATGTACAGAACATTTAGTGTCATAGTAGGAATATATAAATATAATTTCTACACATAGGAGAGTAATATAACAGGACTAATCGTGAGAAACAGTGGAAGAACAATGACTACAAAACAAAATTGGTTAGTCCTCCTACTAGAAGATCGTTTAAAATAGATGTTTTGCAGATTTATAGTAAGAGGTGTGTCAAAATCAAAGGTTTTAAAATTTGAATCTCAAAACGAAAACACAATTTGTATCAAATTGAAACACTTTCTGTATTGAAACAAAAAATAAACAAGCAAACTCTTAAGCAGTAAATGTAAAATGCATGAGTTTTAATATGACAATGTGTTTGAATGTTGATAAATTATGGGAATTGATATTTTAATTGAGACTAATTAGTGTAATTGATTGGCAGATATATGGAATCGGCAGATTATTAACCGCTTCAGCGTAATATCGTTAAGTTAACAAAGCGTTCACAGATTTTGCAAGAGCTTGCTTCTCACCACCTCTCCAACTGCGTAGTCAAACAAACCACCAATTTCCATCAGCAAACATGATCTTTAAAACTCTGTTTATCATAGCATGTGTTTGGTGTCTCAAATTAATTACGAGCAAAGCAGTGAAAGTTAACATTATGCTTATATATCTATTAAAGTTACTCAAATTATAAATAAGGAATAGTGACAAATGAAATACACGGTCTGGCATAAATTAAATATAAATACAGACCACTCTATACATAAGCGTAAAATTGATTGATATTCTAAAAATTTATTGATGAGTTTGTTCGTTTCTCTTAGTAATCTTTAATTAATAATTTTACTTTGTGAATGTAAATTTATACGACTACCAATTAGTCGGGTTTTTTAATAAATCTAAGGAAATAAATAGGATAAACAATGTTTTTAACTCTAGAATAAATATACATGAAAGCATTCGTTTATTGTAAATACTTCTAATTTTTAATTTTGTGTCTTTAAAGAATATAGCCTACAATAAAGCATAATGAATATATTTTTTATTTACGTTTACAGAGAGAGAGTGAGTGAGGGGTGAAGGGAGGAAGAGAGGGAGGGATGGAGGGAGAGAGAGAGAGAAAACTCTAAAATAATCTTCTTTCTAGAAGAAAGTCTCTTGCTTCGTTCTAATCCTCTTTCTAAATGATTTAAATCTAAAATATTTAGTTTTGAATAAACTAAAAACGCTCAAGGTGCTCAGTAATTTTACATAGTTTCACTTTTTCAAATGCCTTTTTAAATTACCTTTTTTTCTTTAAATTTTATTTATAAATAACGATTACAATTGCATACAACATAACCCATAGAAACGAATTCTATTTCAAAAAGAAATATTTACAAAAAATATTTTGTACTTCATTATAATAATTACAAATTCTCAATTAATTACTGTTCTTGTACATACATTTTTCTGTTACTTTAACTGTTAGTTACAAGGTAACGCCTAGAAAATAACCAGTAGTAGTTAGATTTCTTTGAAGAATTGTACAGTAGATGATAACTTAACAGTTGCAACGAATTCTGGATTAATTCACTAATAACGGAACTCGAAAACAGTAACGTGCCTGGATAAATAACATGGCCATATCAGTGCAATGTCACAACTACAATATCATCCATATCAACTTATCTTCCTTGATTGTCACAATCTGGATTTACCACCCAAAATCAGTTATCCTGGCTGTGTGGTCGGTGTGAATATAACAAAAGGTGAAAATATAACATCGTGTGAATAAGACAGGTGGATCGTGTCACTCATTTTCCAGAAGATTTCCTTATACTAGATATATATGACCGAACACTTGAGACAATACAACCTATATATTGCACGTGTGTGTGTTTTTTATGACCTTATCCTTGTCTTTGAAGTTGTAAATATAAGACGTTTCATTTATGTAACTCCATGATATATACTTTATCTCAAAGATTTTAGTTCGATGTGAAAAATTCAGACTTTTTGTTGTAAACCACATTTAAAAAGAAGAGTCCTTGTAGAAATAAGTTATCTTCTAAATGTCCCCAGTATCCCACTTTCATCTGTGCCGGTGTAATGTGTGATTGTGTTTTTCGTACTCGTGACTTGTGCTCGGGACTTGAATTGCAATCATCTTTATAGTCTTTTTCTAGTTCCAACATTCCCTAAGGTCTCAAACAATATAACAATCCCTTTAATTTCTGTATTTAAAGTGTTTTATTGGCGATGGAAGGTTTGCAAAGATAAAATTATTTACGGACTTTTTCTATCGTTATATGTTACTGTACAAAAAATATAATATAACGTTTGGAGGATTAGTATCCATCCTCTACGTCCACCCTGTGCAGTAAAAACGTTTGGACTAGACACCAAGCAGCGTTTTGTATGTTTGAACCCTTTATTTTTCTTCTTTCTATTCTTTGTTTTTTTATGTGTTAATACTTTCCCCACATGACAAAGGGGATAGATTATAATCCTTGAGACGTTGTGTTATACCTTTTGCAACCATACTATGGCAAATGTCCAAAACACTTTCCTCTACTAGTTTCGCTTGTTTTTACGTTATGATTTCAACCTTACAATGTTACTTTAAAAAACTATTTCTTACTTAAAGAAGGAATACAAGAATATCGCTAGTCTATGCGCTTATTGACCTTACTGTTATGAAAGCCCATACAATTGGCAATGTAGGTATCGCAATATTTGATCAGCTGTGACGAGTGATAATGTGACAGCTGGAGTGATAACAGGCTCATCGCGTGTAGTCAGCCCCAGCCGCACCAATATGCAAACTGAGTATAGAGTTTTCTATCTCAGTCTCACAGTGGAAGATAAAAGTAAAATAAGGACTTTTAGCAGTCATTAAACACGAGTGGGCTGAAAGTAATATAGAAGGTTCAGAAAATAGAAACATATATTTTACGTTTTGATTGCCATTGCTTTAGTATTGGTGACCGCCCATAACAAAATAAATAAAATGTTTGATAATTGCTTTTAAAAATAAATCCTCTTTTAAATGAAATACATGAACGTTGAAGGGTTTCAGGACGCTCTCCCACCCACGCCAATCCTCCCATTCATGTGTGAGTGGAATTTATCTCTAGTGAGAGCGCCTTTGAAAAACCTTTTTCCTGAAAGGAGTATTAGACAGCACACTGCGAAATTAGTCTTCCTTTCCGTGAAGATTACACAGAAAATGCAAAACAATTCTACCAAATATAACGATAGTAGTAAATGTTATTAAAACAATATTTCTAATATATTTTTTACGAGGCCAAAGGTGGATCTAGGGGTTGCTACGAAATAAAAAGTAAAATTATTAAAAGTAATTAAGAACCAAAGATACAATTTACTAAAAGAAAATACATTACCACCTTACAAGTTTCCTGAAATTGTTGAAGAGCACTGAGGCTCGTTTCATTAGTTCATAGAGACATCAACCATTAACACTATGATCAAACAATTATTATCTCGTGCAAGTATTTCTGTGTATGTTTCAGCAAGTTTTAGATCATTATCATAATGACAACCGATTGGAATAATAAAGAGAAATCTCTAACTCTAAGAGACGTGTCCCGACACCCACAACTGGGCCAGAGACTCCGCTTGCTACGTTACCCTCGGTTAAGTAGACCAGTGGTTGCACCGGAAGCAAATGAGGCCGTTTTCCTGTCAGAGCACGAACTCCGTGTCTGTCCGACTGCTTCCATACCAGTCAGTCACGCAGCAAGCCGGGCTCAGACTGATATTTTATAAAATAATGTCCGGGGCAAGTGATTTAAATCTGACATTGATGCTTTTAGCCTAGGAATCAAGAGGAATTTTACCTAATAAAAGGTTAGATCGTCAGCCACGCTAGTTTTAAGAGGCTCAGCCACAGCAGGCGTAAAGAGGAGAATAGTATTGCTTGAATTAAACTCTAAACCACTGTACTTTGAGCTGTCATTAATTAAACAATAGTTTAATCTTATACGAATTTGAATTAGAAATCTCTTTGAAACCTGACCAATTAAATATACCAAACTAGATCTCCTGATCTTGTTTGTCCCACTCTATTAATTAACAAATGCTAGTGTCAGACACGGTTTATAATTGAAAAGTGTACTACTTGGACAAATTTTTCTGCATAATTAAATTAACTGTGACTTTTATTAGAAACAGCTAATTAATTATGCATTGCAACAAAAGGCTAATAAGCTCTTACCTTTAATGCCCTTTGTATTTAATTTTCATCATAACTGTTTTATGCCGACTAAATAGATTGTATCGTATTTGAGTACCGCTCTCTAATGAAATATACACCATCAACGTCAATGATATTAATATTCCAGAATTTAAATATTCCAGAAGAAGTACTTGCATTCTGTATCATTTATCATGAGAGACATATTTGTGCATAGCAAAATCTATTTTGAATAGTGAAAACAAAAATAATAATAAATTTATATTCACTTACATGTGTCTTTCAAGTATCACATTGACTATTGAGAATGTATAAACATAGCTTCTGACCTGCAGAATGCTATGATCAATAGCTTCCATGACAATTGCCCATTGCGACGGGGGAAGAGTCGAACCAATAGTAAGTGGTGGACTGCAGACCTCGCTCGCAAAAGGGCTAATGTCAGGAAGCTGTACAATCAATGCAAAAGGAGCCGTATCTGGGAGTCCTATCATAGAGCTCTAACAGAATACAGCCTAGCAATTAAAAAAGCAAAACAAAGTTCCTGGAGGCAGTTTACACAGAAGGTAAATGAGTTAAGCGCGGCAGCTAGACTGCAACGCTTGCTAGCCTCAAGTCCAACCGGTCACTTGGGATCTTTAAGGTCCCAGGGAGGTCAACACACTTCCGGGTCTAGTGATAGCCTCAAACTTCTCCTTGAGACTCACTTCCCTGATTGTATCTTTGAGAATGACGACACTGGAACGTCTGGTAATCACGAGGCAGGCTCACGGCCAAGAGCTTGTCGTGGTAGCTGGGCCATTGCCAGAAGGATTGTCACTCTCTCTAAAGCCAAATGGGCAATTTCTAAATTTGCCCCTTTCAAATCTGCAGGAGGGGATGGAATCTTTCCGGCCCTGCTTCAACAAGGGCCGGAGAATCTCCTTACCCTTCTATGTGAACTATTCAGGGCGAGCCTAGCCTATGGGTACATACCACAAGTCTGGCGTCTCAACAGGGTGGTCTTCATCCCTAAAAAAGGGAGAGCGGACTACTCTGTCCCTAAATCTTTTCGTCCCATCAGTTTATCTTCGTTTCTACTGAAAACATTAGAAAGACTGGTGGAGAGGCACCTGAGAAAGGCAGTTCTCTCAGACACTCCCCTTCATCGCAACCAACATGCATACCAGCAAGACAAATCCTGTGAATCAGCACTGCACCAATTAGTCAGTAGGATTGAGGATAGCCTGTCCGCCAAGGAATTGGCATTGTGCACCTTCAATTGAAGGAGCTTTCGACAATGCCAAATTCACTGCAATGGTAAGTGGAGCACAGCGACGTGGCCTCGAGCCAGCTCTGTGCCGGTGGCTTAGGGCCATGCTGTGCTCCAGACGGATCAGGGCCGATCTCAATGAAGTATCGCTTGTGATCGCACCCACAAGGGGATGTCCTCAAGGAGGCATCCTGTCACCTCTACTGTGGAATCTAGTAGTAGATGGTCTACTTGAGGACCTTACTAACAACGGAATCTATGTCCAAGGATATGCAGACGACATAGTCCTTATGGTACAGGGAAAATACACAAATGTTGTTGTTGATATCATGAATACCAACCTTCAACATGTACACAACTGGTGTCAGGGAGAGGGACTGAAAGTAAATCCCTCTAAGACAGTAGTTGTACCATTCACTAGAAAAAAGAACCTAGAGTCTCTTTCTAGGCTGAAACTCGCATCCACTCAGCTGGAGTGGTCAAAGACAGTCAAATATTTAGGACTGACTCTAGACCATAAGCTTACGTGGAATGATCATCTTAATAATATCCTGCACAAAGCAAAGTGGGCGCTCATGACGTCCAGGAGACTTGCAGGAATCTCATGGGGCGTAAAACCCCATATAGCACTATGGCTTTACAAAGCAGTTGTAAGGCCTCAAATCACTTATGGTTCATTAGTCTGGTGGACAAAGGTGAATCAGGTAACTGCCAAAGCCAAGCTTGAAAGCTTACAAAGGCTTGGCACAATCTTTGTAACCGGAGCATTCAGGAGCAGTCCCTCAGCGACCCTCGAGGTGGCTTTAGGACTTCTACCTCTTGATGTTCATATAAAAGCTGAAGCGCGTAAGTCAGCTTATCGGCTGATGGTTGCTGGCTTGTGGAGGAATGGCGCGTCTAACGCGAGCCATGGCGCCATCACTGAAGCTGTAAACCCAAGCGCTATTCTCGAAATGGTCTCCGACACAATGAGAACGGAGTTCGTATTCAATAAGCCATTCTCTGTTGACTTCTACTCCAGAGATGAGTGGAAATCGCAAGATAACATCCCAACAATAAGAAAGAGCTTTGTCTGGTACACGGATGGCTCGCTTATTAAGGGTAGAACTGGATATGGAGTGTTTAGTCAATCCCCTAGAACTGCCCTTAGCGGCAGTTTGGGTCGGAACTGCTCCATATTTCAAGCCGAAATCTATGGTATCCTAGCCTGTGCCAACCTAGGCCTCACCAGAAGGTACCAGGAAATGAACATCTGTATAATGTCAGACAGTCAGGCAGCTCTTGGTTGGGTACCGGGCCACACAGGCATAGGCGGCAACGAATGCGCCGACAGGCTTGCCAAAAGCGGAGCAAGCATGCCATACACCGGTCCAGAACCGAGTTGTGGTATAAGCAAGTCAGCCGCTTATCAAAGTATAAACAAATGGTCCAGGAAGACACACCGCTTGCGGTGGCAGAGTCACCAAGGACAAGCACTCGGCAAAAGACTGCTTGCCGATTCTAGCTCCGGATTCACCAGATGGCTGATGGGGCTGGGGAGGGATCGGGTTAAGCAAGTGATTGCCTTGATCACTGGACACGGCCACTTCAGGAAACACCTAAACACTCTAGGTTTACGAAATGAGGACTCGGAGTGTAGACTCTGCAATAAGTCTGAAGAGACTGCAAAACACATAATACTGGACTGTGAGAGACTGGGAGCAAGGAGAAGGGCTCTTTTCGGTGATAAACAACCAGGCGACGAACCAGATGCTAGTATCGGGGAAAAGCTTCTTAGCCTAATTAAGGGCACGAAGATAGGCTTACCCCTCTAACATCAAAGGGGCACACAATAAGCTCAGGTTGACGTGTGAGGATCTAGGAATCCACCCCAATATCCCAAAGGAAAAAAAAAAATGTATAAACAACATTTTACATATATAATTTATACAAAAGAATAAAATATCATTCAGAAAAGACTTCTTTCATAATGTCTGCAATCGTTTCTCCTTATATTCCCGAAGGAACACGTTGCGTGCACAAAAAATACACATCTCATTATCTATTTTAACTACATATACTTTTACACATTGTATTTTAGAACATCTTATACGATCATTAAATGTACAATTTAGATTAAAATATGAGCGATTGTATACCAGGCTTAAATAAATTTAAGAATTAACTAACTGAGATAGACTTGAAACACATTTATAGAACATAACAGCATATTCCACTTACTTCAACGTTATATTGTGAACTTTGTTATCATACTCCTTGGATAGGTGCCAACCTTACAGCCTATAAAACATTATCTCTCACACAGTTAACCATAAAGAGGTACGTCAAAGGATCAGGATATCTACTCGGATCTTCCCTCAGTGTCGAGTTGTATCGTTTCCTCAGATATTCCTATTAGGGAGCATTGTGGAAGATTACTTCCTGAATAAACTGCAAAAACCCAGCCTGATAATCTGTCGTCTTCTTAAAATCCGTTTCGTCTTGTACCAGTAGGAGAACGATGGAGGTGTATTGTCTGCACGTAGTTTAACTGATATGCGAATGTTTTAGATCATTATTATAATGACAAACGATTGGAACAATAAAGAGAATTCTCTAACTCTAAAAGACGTGTCCCGACGCCCGCAACTGGGCTAGTGACTCAGTTTGCTACGTGACCCTCGGTTAAGTAGACCAGTGGTTGTACCGGAAGCAAATGAGGCCGTTTTCCTGTCAGAGCACGAACTCCGTGTCTGTCAGACTGCCATACCAGTCAGTCACGCAGCAAGCCGGGCTCAGACTTATATTTCATAAAATTATGTACGAGATCACATTGACATTGATGCTTTTGCTTTTAATCTAGGAGCCTAGAGTCAGTTTGCACATAACTTGAGTTTTTAAACGAAATGGAACGTCTGCCACACTAGTTTTCTTTCAGATCGAAATTAAGACGGTACAGTAAGGGTTGAGGATTTATAGCTATAATTTTATTATAATCACCTTAGAACCCCAAAAAAATCATCCTTCGATAGCTGAACTACAGAACTACGCCGCAAAAAAAGATTTCCGAATCGTATTTTACTACGTTTGTTACAATACGATAGTGGAGACACATCCTGTTGTAACACAATTGTCACTCTTTAGTGACGACTTTTTTAGAAAATTGTTTAAGAAACGATGAAGGATACCATTCGCTCTGGAAATGAATATAAATTCATTTTCAGGAATGATGAATCAGTAAATAGCCTACAAGCCTAGAGTCAATTTAAACTGCAGAAGTATACATCCCCATTTTTCTAGAAATTGAGACAGGGAAACTTTTCTGCGGAGGACTAGGGTAGGTAGAAATGGGATAGCATTAAAATAATATGAAAAGTTTTTGTTTCTTCACATTGTATTTTTCTTAGATGAGCACACTCAAAACCATCCATATGACACCATAATAAATACTAAATTGGCGTCAATTTTTTAGAAATACACATTAAAGGTAATGATTGTTCCATCATACACTTAAAGACTGATGTGTCTATTTCTTTCATCTGATGAAACGAGAATTAGAGGTTTTTAACAATTCCAGGAATTTGCAAGGTTGTAATGTTTATTCTGTTGATAAATGCTTCGTTGGTTCTGAATTATTTTACTGTTTATTACGTAGCAACAGCCAGATTAAAAAACCAACCTCCGCTTGAAACTATTTATATATGCCCCAAAATATTCAATCAAATTAAATCTTGATTAAAAAATATTTATAAATATCTCGGCTAGATTATGTTTTTCTTATTTAACACACGATTATTTACAGTTAAAACACTGCCTCCACCCTTAGTGTTGTGAGAGTAAAAATCAAAACCAAAGTGTGGTGTTTGGAACTCACACGACGAGTGTGCTTGAAGAAGCACCACTCCTTCAGACAGTTTGCCAGCAGAAATGTATCACATTAAATCAGATGTGAATCCAGTTGACAGTTTAGTAGCCACTAATCCTCTCCGAGTTCAGCATCGGTGCGGGTGCGATCCATTTGTAATGTAGAACGCATTCTATATCAAGTTCAGCTGTTAAGGTATTTATAATTAAATTAGAACACTTCAACAACATGTTTAATCTTCCTTAGTACGTGTGACCTAGTTCAGGAGGTTTCATATCCTTCATACACATTAACTAACATAAACAAATCTAAATGATAAAATAATATGTTAATGTTAATTTGCTATTTTATTTCGTAATCTCTCCCAGTGAAAAGTAATAAATAAGTGTTTCCCTAATGTTTGTTATAGTTTTTGGTTGTTATTTACTTTCTCTACGTTATCTAAAACAACGAAAAGTGTTTTTCTACAACAGAATACTTTGATTTCTGAAGTGACTTTTGAGGTGTTTAAAAACAGTTTTTGCTCGATACGTAATAGCATTTCCTAAGGAATCAGGGTTCTGGTTAGGATAGGAAGACATTCAGAAACGAGTAGCAAAGTTATAAACAACTATATAAATAAGGAATATGGAAGTTTAAGACTTTTGAAATAAGTATACTACCTGAATAGGAGATCAATTTAAGGCAACTTCGTTTTATACTGCCCAGATTTTGGTATTTTTGGGCAGGTATTTTTCACTGAAAATGACTTTTTGTATCGTGGAAAACGAGAACAGGAGTTTTTTGGTTGAACTGACTTTCGGACCTGATTTCACGATTTATATCCTTTCTTATTTTACATTATTTGGCGAGTACCTAAATTCTGTTTTCAGTGGTTGCCTCTGAAATGCCGTTGAGCAAATATAATTCTTGGAGCTCACAGAGTCTTTATTATCTCTTCGCCACGCCCATGTCAACACGGGGATCCATTTTGCGGTCAACTGTCACACCCGGTTATCACGTACCGAACAGCTGCTTCGCTACACCACGCCTGTAGCTGTGAGAATATACACATTGTTAGTGACGGTCAACGAATGAACTGGTACTGAAGTACATGGTGAAATTCAACCCGGACGTTAGAAACAGAACGTTATGGTTTTCTTGTTATTTCAATTGCGTTTTTGAAGTTGCTACCAGAAGTTAAATTTATTTTCTATATTGATTGTAATAATGATAAGACGATTAATTAGTTTTAGATTTGTCTGGATGCGTTATTTTGAGTCATTAGTAGTGTAAATGTTCTTGAAAATCAGGAGATTCTAGCGTTAAATGAAGATACCACTTACGTTTATCTTATGAAGGATGAGAAACAATGGATGCGCTAACAATGGATCATCTCTGTGCCAGAAAATAACCTCGGCAGTAGGAACCAACATGGTGTAAGCTCAGCACTTAAAGGGTTAGTATCTAAGTCTCCAGTGTCCTGGTCTCTATTCTTCTAGTTTCTAGTGTTTATATCTTTTCCATTTAATATCTTATTATTTAATCCCCTAGTCTCTACTTAACTAGGCTAGAGTACTTTCCAGCCTTTATTGTTAAAATAGTCCACAAATATCAAAACTAATAAGCCTAACTAATAACAATCCTATAATATTTTTGAATCTCAATTCAAAGTTTTATCTTCAAAATCTGTTTGACATAAAGTAGGTTTCTTTAAGTAGCATTATTCTCTTAGAATCTATTATTCTACTTCCTATTCTTATTTAGTATCAAAAATCTTAGTATTTATTCCCCTAGTCTCTACTTACTTGTCTATAGTACTTTCCAGCCTGTATTCTATAATCCACAAACCTGTAAAACACCATTAGAAACCCCAAAAAGGTTCTAATAAGCCGTTTATCTAAGGAGAATTACTGTTTGATAAAGGAGGTAAAATGTTAGAAATAAACTAGGACTCTGGAGACCACTGAAAGGATACGTTTTTCTAACACAATCACTTGTTTCGCTGTTGATGTTGAGGAGCTCGCCCCATAGACGAGTCCCTTAGCTATAAATCATTGCATTTATTCACTTACCTCTCGGTCTACTGAAGTCTGTTGTGATCTAGGACAAGCAGCGAGAGACCGCTGTAATCCTAGTTATGATTTACCATGACACAATTTCCAGAGTAATATCACGGAGGTGATGATGTACTATACTAGTTATTACAGCTATAAATCATTGCATTTATTCACTTACCTCTCGGTCTACTGAAGTCTGTTGTGATCTAGGACAAGCAGCGAGAGACCGCTGTAATCCTAGTTATGATTTACCATGACACAATTTCCAGAGTAATATCACGGAGGTGATGATGTACTATACTAGTTATTACAGCTATAAATCACTCCATTTATTCACTTACCTCTCGGTCTACTGAAGTCTGTTGTGATCTAGGACAAGCAGCGAGAGACCGCTGTAATCCTAGTTATGATTTACCATGACACAATTTCCAGAGTAATATCACGGAGGTGATGATGTACTATACTAGTTATTACAGCTATAAATCATTGCATTTATTCACTTACCTCTCGGTCTACTGAAGTCTGTTGTGATCTAGGACAAGCAGCGAGAGACCGCTGTAATCCTGGTTATGATTTACCATGACACAATTTCCAGAGTAATATCACGGAGGTGATGATGTACTATACTAGTTATTACAGCTATAAATCACTCCATTTATTCACTTACCTCTCGGTCTACTGAAGTCTGTTGTGATCTAGGACAAGCAGCGAGAGACCGCTGTAATCCTAGTTATGATTTACCATGACACAATTTCCAGAGTAATATCACGGAGGTGATGATGTACTATACTAGTTATTACAGCTATAAATCACTGCATTTATTCACTTACATCAGTACAGACTTATGCACTGTATTTAATCGGTTTTGGTTATATTTTATTACTTCATACATCGTAGTGACCTAAATAGATAAATCATATCATTTATTTCAACTCCTTTCTTTTGGCATGTAATATAATCTGTACAAGATACAACGAAGCAATGTTGTTTTACAAATATCATAGAGGGTTTTTGCTAAGGAGTTTTTCATTTATAGTGATATATTCTCAACCTCTGTAAAGATACGCTTCCGATTTAAAGGTACAAGATAGATGACTCGTCTTCAGAAGGATATAATATAACAATACCCCATTGTGTGAAGTACACAGTGCAAACAAACTCCAATATTTATTATTTAATTAGCAGCTTTTTCTAAAATCCCTGTTTTGTACATATGATAAATACGTATTATAGCGTTTAAAATAAGATTCAATAAAATTTTGAAACGTTTGCGTGAAAAATTAAAATCTATTTAGGATCGAAAACTCGTTTTTCAATATTGAAAATCAATAAATATACTACTTAAATTAACATATTTAATGGTTAGGCGCCTGAATATTGCAAATACGCAATGGTAAGGAGTTTAATTATGTTTGCATTACATTTCTTTATACAGTTATTTATTCCGTGAAACATACGTGTACATATATCCTCCGCTACCAACCTAGATGAGGCCGGTGAGTCCCAGCTCAATCAGGAGATGCTTGTATGGTGATGGAATATTGTTCTAATATTCTATGCCATGTACAAACTCTACAGACACTTTGATTATTGAAATGTCTCAACTTCAACCATACAAAAATAATTTTTTTAGTTCTAGCTATCCACGTCACATTTTTAACATAGATAAGAAGAGTGTGTTGCAATAAATGTTGTATATTTTAGAAAATACAGTAAATTTACATTCCATGTGTACGTATTATGTTTATTTATTTCCTTTTATTTATAACTGTTTAAAATATAATAAACTGATAGTAAGGAGTATTGAAAAACTCGGTGAACATAACAGTAGTCTAACCGACATATCCTACACATTAATTCCATGACCCGTGGGACTATTCACGTGATGAAAGATTAAAAACACATTTTGACATTTTCAATCCCCTCCCATTTTGAGTTCAATGGACCAGTACTTACTGTATAGCTGCCAAATGAATACGACCAAAATACGAATTACGATCAAATATCCTATGATTTCAGACAAACAGCTCTGCGGCTTTCTCCTTTCTATGACTCCCCTGTGTATCTTCTCGGGATATGCTGTTGCTATAGGCTTGAAATAGTAATAGAACACCGGCAAAACCATTGGTTCGGTAACTAGCCTCAGGCAGTTCTAGTCCTGGTTATTTTTATTATTGCCTGCTATTATTCCTTTCCTGTTTAAGGTTCGATTTTATAATTCCTTTTATTATACTTCCATTCCTTACCGCAAATAAAACATTTTCTCTCACATATGCTTTTTCACTCTTGAGAGGTACGCCAAAAAATCAGTTCTTATACTCGGATCTTTCGTCACAATTAACTATCGCTTTCACAGAGGTTACTATATGTCCATTGTAAGATATTACTGGTACAGAATTGAATTTTTCGAACTTCAGTTAAAGTCACTTCAGGGTCTTTGGTCTGAAACCATTAGCTCTATTTCTTATCTAGAACACACATTTCATTTCGCTTACTCATGGTTGAGGATTTTACTGTTACATTAACTGTAGGAACCCAATCAGAATCGATCGGAATCGTTCCTTTTCTCTGTACTGACGCCATGTATTGTCTGTAGCTCTTTTGATGTAGAGCTCCCGCCCACATATCGCACCAGTACAGAAACACATAGTGTGTGACCGACATGAGCATGTGCAGCTCTTTCTACAGGTTCGCCGATATTCTTCATCAATCAGTTTAAAGATGCGGTAAAAACCACCATTTTTGTTACCGTCCCAGAGATCTTGTCCCTGAACCTAACCTTGGCATTAAACGTCACGCCGAGATACTTCTCAGATCTTTCCCCAGTTTCGAATTTTCTATCACTTCAACTAATATCCCTATCTGTGCATTGTGTGAGATTGCTTTTTGCATAAACTGCAGGAACTCAGCATGAGTATCTGGTTTTTTCAGTCATGGAGCATTTACCTATCCGTGCATTGTATAGATTGCTCTTTGCATAAACTGCAGAAACTCAGCCTGAGTATCTGGTTTTTGAGTCCTGGAGAATATCCCTATACGTGCATTGTGTAGATTGCTCTTTGCATAAACTGCAGGAACTCAGCATGAGTATCTGGTTTTTTTAGTCCTGATGCATTTCCATATCCGTGCATTGTGTAGATTGCTTTTTGCATAAACTGCAGGAACTCAGCCTGAGTATCTGGTTTTTGAGTCCTGGAGCATTTCCCTATCCGTGCAGTGTGTAGATTGCTTTTTGCATAAACTGCAGGAACTCAGCATGAGTATCTGGTTTTTTTTAGTCCTGATGCATTTCCCTATCCGTGCATTGTGTAGATTGATTTTTGCATAAACTGCAGGAACTCAGCCTGAGTATCTGGTTTTTGAGTCCTGGAGAATATCCCTATACGTGCATTGTGTAGATTGCTCTTTGCATAAACTGCAGGAACTCAGCCTGAGTATCTGGTTTTTTAGTCCTGGAACATTTCCCTATCCGTGCATTGTGTAGATTGCTCTTTGCATAAACTGCAGGAACTCAGCCTGAGTATCTGGTTTTTGAGTCCTGGAGCATTTCCTTATCCTTGCATTGTGTAGATTGCTTTTTGCATAAACTGCAGGAACTCAGCCTGAGTATCTGGTGTTTTGAGTCATGGAGCATTTCCCTATCCGTGCATTATGTATATTGCTTTTTACATAAACTGCAGGAACTCAGCATGAGTATCTGGTTTATTGAGTCCTGGAGAACATCCCTATACGTGCATTGTGTAGATTGCTCTTTGTATAAACTGCAGGAACTCAGCCTGAGTATCTGGTGTTATGAGTCATGGAGCATTTCCCTATCCGTGTATTATGTAGATTGCTTTTTGCATAAACTGCAGGAACTCAGCCTGAGTATCTGGTGTTTTGAGTCATGGAGCATTTCCCTATCCGTGTATTATGTAGATTGCTTTTTGCATAAACTGCAGGAACTCAGCATGAGTATCTGGTTTTTTAAATCCTGGAGCATTTCCCTTTCCCGTGCATTGTGTAGATTGCTTTTTGCATAAACTGCAGGAACTCAGCATGAGTATCTGGTTTTTTGATTCCTGGAGCATGTCCCTATCCGTGCAGTGTCTAGATTGCTCTTTGCATAAATTTTAGGAACTCAGCCTGAGTATCTGGTTTTTTGAGTCCTGGAGCATGTCGTTCTAGTGTTGCTGTCTTCACGTAGGTCAGTCGATATGTTACGCGAATGTTCTATAAAAAAATAAGCGTGTACTCATAGGACTAGCGAAATCTCTCTAGCACTGATTTTGCGGGTCTCTGTATGTATGAAAGAGGTTATGTTGACACTTTGTGAGTGTGCCCATTCGTAACATGCATATTGTATGATGTCATATACTAGCATCCGTGTTTTCCTCGCAGTAATTTATTGTAGTCGTTATGTTCATGTTCATAATGATTATCTTCTCTTTATACTAACATAATATACACTTTAGTGTTCTATATTTATAAATTCTTATTCGTGTTGCAGGTAAGGAACAAAGCAATTGTAATTTATAATGAATATTTCGGTTTTAATCCCACTAGGAGTTCATATAAATAATATACAAAATAAAATAAAACACAAAATTAATAAATTTCATATATGAACATAAAAATTGCAATAATAATTATTATTTTCTGTTTAGTGATAGTAATAGATACACTTTATCGGAGTAACAAATAATTCAACATAATATAATATAAAAAGAGTGATAAACATAATATAACAGATTATAAACAAAATATAAACATTCCGTTATTTATGAAATCGGTTTTCAAACAAAGTAAGTTCGTAACCTATTTTTTTGGTAACTTGCCTCAAAATTTCATAAGGTTAACATTCACACTGTATTCAGATAGTTGATAAATATGATTATAATACGTTTTTTCGTTACCAATGCGTTTATGTCAGACCAATGTAATATTGTTAGTATTTCATTTTATCTTTGAGTTTGTCCTTTTATCCACAATAAACCAATAGTATTCTTCCTTTATCCTATGTATCAGGTTTGCCCTTTGATCAAGAGTCATCGTAAAAGTAAACAATGACACGAATCCTAGAAGATGCGGTCCCTTAGTAACCTGAAATATATAATGTGCTTTAACAACTAGAAAACAGGTAAGTAAATACTTACCTTGGTAAAGAGACAGATTCATATCTTTGCTAACTATTCTGAAAACACAACACAACTTTTACGTTCATTATAAATAAAAAAAATAATAAAATTATAATTATTGAAATATGACATTTCCAAAATAATCCCAACTACTGTATTGTTACCAAGTAAATGCTGTTACAATATTATTTCTTCTATGCTACCACGCTGTTATATGAAATTTAATCGACTTTATATTCCTTTATGATAGCAAAGTTAGATGCTAGCGTAGCTCCATCCATGAGGGTTATATCAGTTTAACAGGTCAGTCAACAGACTGTGTTTATCAGCGTAGAAAGTCTCTTTAATCTTCCCTATATTGAACTCTAGTTGATACCTCTACAGTGCCGATGTTTTTGTCTGAGTGATATCCGTGTTCAAAACTACGCAAAATAACTTAAGTGTAGATTAAGTGTCCAAAGAGAAAGAAAGGATACTGTGCATTATATAGCAAGGTAGGGGTACTCGAAACCAAATGCTGCGTATCTGCTTCCTGAAAATGACATGCAAAATATAATATCTTCGACTTATTTCGTTATCGAGGTATCCTGCAGACAGATAGAGAGTCAAACATATTAAACAAACATATAGAGAATTTCTCCATGTATATAAGGAATTTATGACGCTCAGTCTAATTCGATGGAGGAAGATGCACCTTCATGCAGTGCGTGTAAACGTGAAATTTTATAGAACATTTTGTCTATAGCTCAATTTGTTTTTTGGGGACCCGGTGGAAGATTAATAAATAGAAATGGGTTTTGCCAAAACCTGAATTATGCAATCAGACCCAAAATATACAGAATTTTGATTTTAATTAGTCTTAATTCATTTGGATATATCAGGCGGATATATTTAGTTTAGAAAGACGTACGTCATCACCAGTGCCTTTACAGTATTATGCTAGACGTTTAGCTAGATTTCCTTAACTGAAATCCCTAGAAATAGTTTGAACAGTAAATCCAAGAACATAAGTAGAGCTAGTGGCATGAGAGTTTAAAGATGATTTATTTAACAAATCCAAACTCGACAACTCTGAGTTAATCCAGGAGATTCCATGTGTATATAGGTGACGCTGACCTGTGTTAGCCGATGTTAGTTGTTAGTCTATTGATTCCGGGGCTGTTACAGGATATGTTCATAATCTGCTTGCAAATCTCCGAATATAAAAATATGTCAGTGACGTCATATCCTGATTACAGTCATGTTCTTACTTGTGGTTTTTGTTGAGCGTTCCATTTTTATTCATCCTCCTTTGTAAACATTTATTTACACAGCGTTCTTTGAAAGTTTCCGTCAACTTATCGATTCCCCAAGATCACCTTTTACATTCTCCTGCTGCTGCAACACGGTTATAACCTAAATAATATATTTTTAGTTTAATTAAACGAAAAAATGTTCTAGTAACATACTACTTGGAATTGCATAGTACTTCGTTGCTAAAACGATGTCCAGATATCAAACAAATAATATAAATAACTGCGTCCTTTAGCTCAATCGGAATTTTCTGGGGTAGAAATCATTGACTTATTTTCCAGAAAATCTGTACCCTGTTCCTGTAAATCAATAGCAATATGTTTACTCAATTGGAGGGCAAGATTGTGAGGAACACAATATTATAGACCTCTGCTCGCTTTCTGTAAATAGGTGCGGCAGTGACACCAACTGAAGCGTTGCCTTGTTTTGTCAAAGCGGGCTGTTATATCAAGTAGTTCCGAGAAGTTCGAGTCGATAAAGTTTATGTTCTTAGCAGGTTGAGAAGTTGTTTTTGAATTACTAATAATTAACTATCGAGTAAACGAAGTTTGACCTAGTTTTGCACGTAACCTATAAAACTCAAAGGTCGATACTCTAAAAATGCTAGTTAGAGATAAGAATGAAAATAACAGCAGCTCAAGAATCTCCATGGATCATTGAAATTTATACACAATTATTATTAACACCTTCCATATTTGATGCAAGTCGAAGTTCTTTTTCGACAGAGAAGCTTTCACCATCATTTGCAACTTAAACGCAGTTGTAGCAAAGCCAGAAATTTAAACCAGTTTTGACTCTGGCCCTTTGTTAAAATCATTTTTGACTGAATTCTAGTGTTGACTGCTACATATTCAAACATGAACAAAGTAACTTCGTTCAATTAATTTACTAAACTACCAACAATTTTACAATCATTGCTTGGATTGCATTTAAAACCCATTAATTCAACTTGAGCAGTTTGACCTATAATAGTCCAAAAGTGACAGCTGATTTGGTTGAAAATCGACTGATGAATTCCTCATAAGAAAGAAATTTGTCTGTCAATTTAAATTTTAGAGAGAGTCGAAATAATATGAACAGGATTAAATTATGAAATAAATATTTATTTCTTAGATCATGTGTTTTGCTTACACAACCAGTTTCCTTAGGATACATAAGTAATAGTTGTATTACCAGAATTGACATTTTCAGCCAACATGAGCCCTTTATCTATTGGCTGAAGTCAATATTAGATCAGATTTATAATGACAAACGATTGGAATAATAAAGAGAATTCTCTAACTCTAAGAGACGTGTCCTGACGCCCGCAACTGGGCCAGAGACTCCGCTTGCTACGTGACCCTCGGTTAAGTAGACCAGTGGTTGCACCGGAAGCAAATGAGGCCGTTTTCCTGTCAGAGCACGAACTCCGTGTCTGTCCGACTGCTTCCATACCATTCAGTCACGCAGCAAGCCGGGCTCAGACTGATATTTCATAAAATAATGTCCGAGGTAAGTGATTTAATCAGAAATTGAGGCTTTTAGTCTACAAGCCGAGAGTCAGTTTGCACATAAACTAATTATTTGAACGAAAGAAGAATTTTACATAATACAAAATTTCTTTGTCAGCCGTGCTAGTTTTGGTTCAGGTCGAAAAAGAAATTGCATCTAAACGTTTGGAAGAATAAAATGATGATTTTAAGATGATTTTTCTACCCCAATACAAATAGTAGTTATATCACAAATTAGATACAAAAACTGATGTTTCTGTTTTAAGGATCTGTGGATGGGGGTAGCTGACATTGGTTTATCATTTATTTACGTCTCTGATGGCTGGTTTTGTGAGTGTCAAGTTAAGAAAAAGGTGATCTGAGGAAAGAATCTTCGTTTCATATTTCGACCATCCAAAGTCAGCTCGAATGACCACTATTTGGATTCTCAGGACATTTTTCCTGTATCAGCTTCTAGAAAATCTGGATGAGTATTTCTCCCACATAAATTGGCGTTTGGCTTCTGAACTACTTATTGGTTCTTCGTTCTTAAAATGTAAGAAAAAATAGGTCCTTATTTTAAAAAAGAACAGAATTTCCATATTCGCATATTATATTTGTTTGATGCTTTTAGTATATAACATATATGTGTAAGATTCCAGTTAAATAATCTTAAAGAGATATTAGTAAATTGAATTTTTTATACGCTACTTTTTGACATGATGTGGTCCTAAACCAAATTTATCATTTGCAACAGCTGTGTTGCAAGGGAAACACCGCCCCAACCCTTAGTGTTGTTAGAGTAAAAATTAAAACCAAAGTGTGGTGTTTCGAACTTCTTCTTGCACCAGAATATATTACAGACAGTTTTCCAGCAGAAATGTATCACATTAAATCAGTTGTTGATCCAGTTGACAGTTTAGTAGCCACTAATCTTCTCCGAGTTCAGCTACGGTGCGAGTGCGATCCATTTGTAATGTAGAGCGCGTCCTATATCCAAGTTCAGCTCTTAACATTTATAGTTTAATTAGAAAACTTCAACACATGTTTATTTCCGCGTAGTACTTGAGCTAGTTCAGAAGGTTTCATATCCATCATACATAGCAACTTTTACAAATAATTCCAAACTATAAATTTATGTGTATTAACTTGTTATTTTAACTTTAACCCCTTACTGCCTCTGTCTTTCCCTTTCCCTAATTTTACATTATATTTGGAGTTTAATTTAACTCCATCACAGCAACAGCTGATTTCTGTGATGGTTGCCTCGGCAATGTAGTTGAGCAAATATAATTCTAAGACCTCTCCGAGTTTTTCTTTATCACTTAGCTCATTCACTGCCACGCCCGTGTTATAACGTTCCGAACAGCTGCTTCGCTACACCACGCCTGACAGCTATGAGAATATACACATTGGCCTCTAACCTTGAATTACTAAGAATGTAGAGTAGTCCTATTTAATTGCTACTAAACCGTCACGGTCCAATAATAAACTATCAGGATAACAAATGGTGAAGTTCTAGCTGAACTTTGGAAACAGTACAGTTTATGGTTTTTATTGTTTTCTAGTTATTTCAGTTGTGTATTTGGAGTTGCTGTTTCAAGTTGGTATATTTTATATATTAATTATGGTTCAAACGGTATATCACGAACTAGTTATAATAATGACAAGACGTTTTATCAATTTTATATTCGTCAGGATGCGTTGTTGTGAGTTAGTCTTCCAGTAGTTTAAATCTTCTGAAAATGATTGCAATAGTATTGCGGAATGAGTTTATCAACCAAGACCTGACATAAAAAATCAGGAGATTCTGACTGTAAATAAAGATATGACTACAGTTTATCATATAGGGCGAGTTCTCAATATATTGGCGCTGGCAGTGGATCAGCTATGTGAGCAGCATCCTATAACAGACCAAAGAAAACATAACACTTAAAGGGTTATTCTCTTTGCCTCTAGCCTCATCATCTCTATTCTTTTAGTTTCTGTTATTCTAGTTTATGTACCTTTTGCATCTAATCTATTAGTATTTATTCCCCTATTCTCTACTTTGCTAGTCTGTAGTACTTTCTAGCCTTTATTCTAAAGTCACAAAATCTTAAAACTAATAAAGCTAAGAAAAATGCCATAATATTTTTAATTCCCAATTCATAATCTCACCTTCAAAATTTGTGCAACATAAAATACGTTTTCCTAAGTATAATTACAGTGTTTGTTGCCTTATATAAAAGCGGTAAATGTTACAGAATAAACTAGAACCCTAGAGGCCAGTGAAAGGATAGGTGTTTCTAACTCAATCACGTGTTTCGTCGTCGATATTGAGGGGCTCGCTCCAGAGACGAATCCCTTAGCTATAAATCACTCCATTTATTCACTTACCTCTCGGTCTACTGAAGTCTGTTGTGATCTAGGACAAGTAGCGAGAGACCGCTGTAATCCTTGTTACGATTTACCATGACACAATTTTCAGAGTAATATCACGGAGGTGATGATGTACTATACTAGTTATTACAGCTATAAATCACTGCATTTATTCACTTACCTCTCGGTCTACTGAAGTCTGTTGTGATCTAGGACAAGCAGCGAGAGACCGCTGTAATCCTGGTTATGATTTACCTTGACACAATTTCCAGAGTAATATCACGGAGGTGATGATGTACTATACTAGTTATTACAGCTATAAATCACTGCATTTATTCACTTACCTCTCGTTCTACTGAAGTCTGTTGTGATCTAGGACAAGTAGCGAGAGACCGCTGTAATCCTTGTTACGATTTACCATGACACAATTTTCAGAGTAATATCACGGAGGTGATGATGTACTGTACTAGTTATTACAGCTAAAAATAACTGCATTTATTCACTTACCTTTCGGTCTACTGAAGTCTGTTGTGATCTAGGACAAGCAGCGAGAGACCGCTGTAATCCTGGTTATGATTTACCATGACACAATTTCCAGAGTAATATCACGGAGGTGATGATGTACTATACTAGTTATTACAGCTATAAATCACTGCATTTATTCACTTACCTCTCGGTCTACTGAAGTCTGTTGTGATCTAGGACAAGTAGCGAGAGACCGCTGTAATCCTGGTTATGATTTACCATGACACAATTTCCAGAGTAATATCACGGAGGTGATGATGTACTATACTAGTTATTACAGCTATAAATCACTGCATTTATTCACTTACCTCTCGGTCTACTGAAGTCTGCTGTGATCTAGGAAAGCAGCGAGAGACCGCTGTAATCCTAGTTATGATTTACCTCGACACAATTTCCAGAGTAATCACGGAGGTGATGTACTAGTTATTACAGCTATAAATCACTGCATTATTCACTCTACTCTCGGTCTAGTGAAGTCTGTTGTGATCTAGGATCAAGCAGCGAGAGGACCGCTGTAATCCTAGTTATGATTTACCTCGACACAATTTCCAGAGTTAATCACGGAGGTGATGATGTACCTAGTTATTACAGCTTATAATTCAATGCATTCACTTACCTCTCGGTCTACTGAAGTCTGTTGTGATCTAGGACAAGTAGCGAGAGACGCTGTAATCCTTGTTACGATTTACCATGTTTCCAGAGTAATATCACGGAGGTGATGTACTAGTTATTACAGCTATAAATCACTGCATTTATTCACTTACCTCTCGGTCTACTGAAGTCTGTTGTGATCTAGGACAAGCAGCGAGAGACCGCTGTAATCCTTGTTACGATTTACCATGACACAATTTCCAGAGTAATATCACGGAGTGTGATGATGTACTATACTAGTTATTACAGCTATAAATCACTGCATTTATTCACTTACCTTTCGGTCTACTGAAGTCTGTTGTGATCTAGGACAAGCAGCGAGAGAGACCGCTGTAATTCCTGGTTATGATTTACCATGACACAATTTCCAGAGTAATATCACGGAGGTGATGATGTACTATACTAGTTATTACAGCTATAAATCACTGCATTTATTCACTTACCTCTCGGTCTACTGAAGTCTGTTGTGATCTAGGACAAGTAGCGAGAGACCGCTGTAATCCTTGTTACGATTTACCATGACACAATTTCCAGAGTAATATCACGGAGGTGATGATGTACTATACTAGTTATTACAGCTATAAATCACTGCATTTATTCACTTACCTCTCGGTCTACTGAAGTCTGCTGTGATCTAGGACAAGCAGCCGAGAGACCGCTGTAATCTAGTTATGATTTACCATCGACACAATTTCCAGAGTAATATCACGGAGGTGATATGTACTAGTTATTACAGCTATAAATCACTGCATTTATTCACTTACCTCTCGGTCTAGTGAAGTCTGTTGTGATCTAGGACAAGCAGCGAGAGACCGCTGTAATCCTAGTTATGATTTACCTCGACACAATTTCCAGAGTAATATCACGGAGGTGATGATGTTACTATACTAGTTATTACAGCTATAAATCACTGCATTTATTCACTTACCTCTCGGTCTAGTGAAGTCTGTTGTGATCTAGGACAAGCAGCGACGAGAGACCGCTGTAATCTAGTTATGATTTACCTCGACACAATTTCCAGAGTAATATCACGGAGGTGATGTACTAGTTATTACAGCTATAAATCACTGCAATTTATTCACTTACTCTCGGTCTAGTGAAGTCTGTTGTGATCTAGGACAAGCAGCGAGAGACCGCTGTAATCCTAGTTATGATTTACCTCGACACAATTTCCAGAGTAATATCACGGAGGTGATGATGTACTATACTAGTTATTACAGCTATAAATCACTGCATTTATTCACTTACCTCTCGGTCTAGTGAAGTCTGTTGTGATCTAGGACAAGCAGCGAGGAGACCGCTGTAATCCTAGTTATGATTTACCTCGACACACAATTTCCATAGCAATATCACGGAGGTGATGTACTAGTTATTACAGCTATAAATCACTGCATTTATTCACTTACCTCTCGGTCTAGTGAAGTCTGCTGTGATCTAGGACAAGCAGCGAGAGACCGCTGTAATCCTAGTTATGATTTACCTCGACACAATTTCCAGAGTAATATCACGGAGGTGATGATGTACTAATACTAGTTATTACAGCTATAAATCACTGCATTTATTCACTTACCTCTCGGTCTAGTAAAGTCTGCTGTGATCTAGGACAAGCAGCGAGAGACCGCTGTAATCCTAGTTATGAATTTACCTCGACACAATTTCCAGAGTAATATCACGGAGGTGATGATGTACTATACTAGTTATTACAGCTATAAATCACTGCATTTATTCACTTACCTCTCGGTCTAGTGAAGTCTGTTGTGATCTAGGACAAGCAGCGAGAGACAGCTGTATAATCCTAGTTATGATTTACCTCGACACAATTTCCAGAGTAATATCACGGAGGTGATGATGTACTATACTAGTTATTACAGCTATAAATCACTGCATTTATTCACTTACCTCTCGTTCTACTGAAGTCTGTTGTGATCTAGGACAAGCAGCGAGAGACAGCTGTGATCCTAGTTATGATTTACCTTGACACAATTTCCAGAGTAATATCACGGAGGTTGATGATGTACCTATACTAGTTATTACAGCTATAAATCACTGCATTTATTCACTTACCTCTCGGTCTAGTGAAGTCTGTTGTGATCTAGGACAAGCAGCGAGAGACAGCTGTAATCCTAGTTATGATTTACCTTGACACAATTTCCAGAGTAATATCACGGAGGTGATGATGTACTATACTAGTTATTACAGCTATAAATCACTGCATTTATTCACTTACCTCTCGGTCTACTGAAGTCTGTTGTGATCTAGGACAAGCAGCGAGAGACCGCTGTAATCCTGGTTATGATTTACCATGACACAATTTCCAGAGTAATATCACGGAGGTGATGATGTACTATACTAGTT
The DNA here is from genome assembly GCF_021130785.1 of Homalodisca vitripennis. Taxonomy (NCBI): domain Eukaryota; kingdom Metazoa; phylum Arthropoda; class Insecta; order Hemiptera; family Cicadellidae; genus Homalodisca; species Homalodisca vitripennis. The sequence goes on along the minus strand of NC_060209.1, from coordinate 200,531,329 downwards.
ATTACAGCTATAAATCACTGCATTTATTCACTTACCTCTCGGTCTAGTGAAGTCTGTTGTGATCTAGGACAAGCAGCGAGAGACAGCTGTAATCCTAGTTATGATTTACCTTGACACAATTTCCAGAGTAATATCACGGAGGTGATGATGTACTATACTAGTTATTACAGCTATAAATCACTGCATTTATTCACTTACCTCTCGGTCTAGTGAAGTCTGTTGTGATCTAGGACAAGCAGCGAGAGACCGCTGTAATCCTAGTTATGATTTACCTTGACACAATTTCCAGAGTAATATCACGGAGGTGATGATGTACTATACTAGTTATTACAGTTATAAATCACTGCATTTATTCACTTACCTCTCGGTCTACTGAAGTCTGTTGTGATCTAGGACAAGCAGCGAGAGACCGCTGTAATCCTGGTTATGATTTACCATGACACAATTTCCAGAGTAATATCACGGAGGTGATGATGTACTATACTAGTTATTACAGCTATAAATCACTGCATTTATTCACTTACCTCTCGGTCTAGTGAAGTCTGTTGTGATCTAGGACAAGCAGCGAGAGACAGCTGTAATCCTAGTTATGATTTACCTTGACACAATTTCCAGAGTAATATCACGGAGGTGATGATGTACTATACTAGTTATTACAGCTATAAATCACTGCATTTATTCACTTACCTCTCGGTCTAGTGAAGTCTGTTGTGATCTAGGACAAGCAGCGAGAGACCGCTGTAATCCTAATTATGATTTACCTCGACACAATTTCCAGAGTAATATCACGGAGGTGATGATGTACTATACTAGTTATTACAGCTATAAATCACTGCATTTATTCACTTACCTCTCAGTCTACTGAAGTCTGTTGTGATCTAGGACAAGCAGCGAGAGACCGCTGTAATCCTGGTTATGATTTACCATGACACAATTTCCAGAGTAATATCACGGAGGTGATGATGTACTATACTAGTTATTACAGCTATAAATCACTGCATTTATTCACTTACCTCTCGGTCTAGTGAAGTCTGTTGTGATCTAGGACAAGCAGCGAGAGACAGCTGTAATCCTAGTTATGATTTACCTTGACACAATTTCCAGAGTAATATCACGGAGGTGATGATGTACTATACTAGTTATTACAGCTATAAATCACTGCATTTATTCACTTACCTCTCGGTCTACTGAAGTCTGTTGTGATCTAGGACAAGCAGCGAGAGACCGCTGTAATCCTGGTTAGGCTATGATTTACCATGACACAATTTCCAGAGTAATATCACGGAGGTGATGATGTACTATACTAGTTATTACAGCTATAAATACTGCATTTATTCACTTACCTCTCGGTCTAGTGAAGTCTGTTGTGATCTAGGACAAGCAGCGAGAGACAGCTGTAATCCTAGTTATGATTTACCTTGACACAATTTCCAGAGTAATATCACGGAGGTGATGATGTACTATACTAGTTATTACAGCTATAAATCACTGCATTTATTCACTTACCTCTCGGTCTACTGAAGTATGTTGTGATCTAGGACAAGCAGCGAGAGACAGCTGTAATCCTGGTTATGATTTACCATGACACAATTTCTAGAGTAATATCACGGAGGTGATGTACTAGTTATTACAGCTATAAATCACTGCATTTATTCACTTACCTCTCGGTCTACTGAAGTCTGTTGTGATCTAGGACAAGCAGCGAGAGACAGCTGTAATCCTGGTTATAATTTACCATGACATAATTTCTAGAGTAATATCACGGAGGCGAAGATGTACTATACTAGTTATTACAGCTATAAATCACTGCATTTATTCACTTACCTCTCGGTCTACTGAAGTCTGTTGTGATCTAGGACAAGTAGCGAGAGACCGCTGTAATCCTTGTTACGATTTACCATGACACAATTTCCAGGGTAATATCACGGAGGCGAAGATGTACTATACTAGTTATTACAGCTATAAATCACTGCATTTATTCACTTACCTCTCGGTCTACTGAAGTCTGTTGTGATCTAGGACAAGTAGCGAGAGACCGCTGTAATCCTTGTTACGATTTACCATGACACAATTTCCAGAGTAATATCACGGAGGTGATGATGTACTATACTAGTTATTACAGCTATAAATCACTGCAATTATTCACTTACCTCTCAGTCTAGTGAAGTCTGTTGTGATCTAGGACAAGCAGCGAGAGACCGCTGTAATATTTGTTACGATTTACCATGACACAATTTCCAGAGTAATATCACGGAGGTGATGATGTACTATACTAGTTATTACAGCTATAAATCACTGCATTTATTCACTTACATCTCTGTCTACTGATTCTGTTGTGATCTAGGACAAGCAGCGAGAGCCCGCTGTAATCCTGGTTATGATTTACTATGACACAATTTCCAGAGTAATATCACGGAGGTGATGATGTACTATACTAGTTATTACAGCTATAAATCACTGCATTTATTCACTTACCTCTCAGTCTAGTGAAGTCTGTTGTGATCTAGGACAAGCAGCGAGAGACCGCTGTAATCCTGGTTATGATTTACCATGACACAATTTCCAGAGTAATATCACGGAGGCGACGATGTACTAGTTATTACAGTCAGGGTGTAGGTTGTCTAATCAATCTCAATCCTCATTATGCTTTTAATCTCAATTGAAGCACTATCAACTAAAGCAAAGTACATTACAAACACAAAAGCCAGTTAATACCCTGATACGTTTTGTAATATATGACCTGTCAAAAGCACACCCCATTCACATTATATGGTAACAAAATTAGATTCTACAAAATACTTCAACATATATATTTTACTGAGTTCCCTTTTTTTCTGCATATTTCTCCAGCATTACAAATTTTGTTCTTTTAAAACTTTTCGATCTCTTTGTCTATGCCTGTAAAAGTGTATGAATTATTTTATATGTACCAACCGTAACTTCCAAAACAATATATACTTAGTAGGTACAAATAGTATAAGCTTAAATTTTGAAACACATTTCTTATGAAGCCTGAAGTACTTGTTGGCCACTTTACTTCTTCTGATGAGAAGAATTCTAACACTCACACATTTTGCTTTCTTTTTATTTGCTCAAGATCTTTACAAGATGTCATATTTTTGCAATATAGTTTACAATTATTAAGCAATATACTTTTAATTTTATTAATCTTTCACTTTGTTTTACCCAATAGCATTAAATACAGCTATTATAATATTAAAGTACTAGAAAGTCAGTCCATAAGCAGAACCAAAAGATAGAACTATTCGGTTATCAGCTTTAATCTTATGATCTATTACATCTATTAATACCTAATCCATCACACTAAAAGATTTTATTTTGAAAAATACCCATCACGAAACCAATGTATATATGCAGACATTTTAAAACTGCAGAAAGCATTTGAGTATTCGTCTCTATAATTGCTTAGATATATTTAAAAAAAAACCTCTGATAACACCTAATGGGATAAAATTATTTAATGATTAGCGCTTTTTACGGAAAGGCCTTTTCAGTTCAGCAAGCTACGAGGGTTTGGTAAAAACCTATGGATACTGGAAGATAACTAGCTTTACAGACTGTATTTATACTTTATTGTTTATCTTTTATTACTATTCATACTTCGTAGAGACCTGAATATAAAAATAAAGTCATTTGTTTTAACTCAACGTCCTTTTAGTTTATAATGTAATATGTGATAGATAGAACGAAATAATGTAAATTTACAAATATAATAGAGGTGTTTTTTTTATAGAATTTTAGTTTTTAGTGGTACAATCTTAAACCTTATAAAGATACACAACCGGTTTAAAGGAACGGGATCGGTGAATGGTCTTCATAGGATTACGTAATGATACCCATTTATGTGAATTATACTCCGTAAACCAACTCTAATATTTATTATTTGTGTAGTAGCTTTGTCGAGCTACTAAGTATTGTTTTTTACACATGATGAATCCGTATTATTTCACGTTAAATTAGTTTCAATAATATTTTTTTTAATGTTCAGGACCAATGTATTCTGGATTTAAAATTCGTTTTTCTATGTTAAAAATCATTAAATAAAGTATTGAAATTAACATACTTAATAGTTAGCGCCTAAATATGGCAAATACGCAATGGTAAGGAGTTTATTTATGTTGAAATTAAATTTGTTTATCCAGTAATTTATTCCTTGAAACATACGTGTACATACATCCTCTGCTTCCAACCTAGATGAGGCTGGTGAGTCCCAGCTCAATCAGGAGATGCTTGTATGGTGATGGGATATTGTTCTAATATTCTGTGCCATGCTAGAAACTCTACAGACACTTTGATTATTGCAATATCTAACCTCACATAAAAATAGTTTGCTGAAGTTGTAATTAACTACGGTCACATTTTTAGCATGAAGTAAAGGAGTGTGTTGCAATAAATTTTGTATATTTTGCACGCGTAAGTGTTATTAAACATAATTTATTTCTTTTAGTGTATAACGATTTCTAAATAAAATAAACTTATATGACAGATTATCAAAGTACTCGGTCGAACATAACCGATTGATCAACATTATTTACATGACAAGAGAAGTTATGTCACGTTATGAAAGATACATTTTTTGTACTCAATACAAATTTATTGTGTGATCGTTCACAAGTTTATTATTTTTCAATTTCGTCTTTTTCATCATAACCACCCTTTCTTACTGAATAAAGTATATTTGTATAATGATGTAAAAGTATTGGAGTACCTTCAATGTTTCTGTATGACATCAATAAAGTTTTCTTTTGACAAAGAGTAATCTAAAAACCTCCATATTGTCTCTAGAACTTTCCTATGGAGATTAATCGCGGAGACTAGCAATTACACGATTTTAAAATGACCTGTCGTGTTTTATGAAGGATAATAGATGAAATGTTAGATTACTTTGAGTCGTAAAATTCCACAGTAAAATGTTCGTGTTGGGTTGTTTTAAAACTAAATTAATATCTTTGCGGAGTGCCTTGTAAAACTCCTTTATTGCTGTTATTACGAAGTAATTGAAAAGTCGCGCTGTAACCTTTAAACTAAGGAGGTGAGACGAAGAATATTTATTAATTTCGCTACGGCTAGTTCACCTCTCTTATCTGGACACAAAAGGCACAATAAAGAATAGGCCTGATTAGTAAAAAAGTGTATATGTATTTTTTTACAGCCACCAAATAATCACTCAAGTCATTAGATCATATTAGGATAACGACGAAAGTGTTTATTCCAATAACCATGTTAAGTATTTAAGCTGCTGTTTGTAAAAAATTGGTAGCGACTTTTAGTCTCTGCATGTAGTTGTCTGACTATAGATGATATAATTATAATTTATTTGTTTGACGTTTGATTTTAAGTGAATCAAGCGAAAAAACATATGAGGAAAAATTATAGTTTCATATTTTAATCCTCGGCAGCAATGTTCTTATACTGGTTACAAATTTAATTTCTTTTTCTGCTAAATTTCCTTTCCAGTGTAAGGTTCGTTACTATATTTTATGCTATAAAATGTCGTTGCCACATGCGTCACCTTTACCACATATAAACCATTTTGTCTCTCACACATGTAACCTTAGAGAGGCGCGAAACGTTCTTATACTTGCATCAGTTCCCAGAATAGAGTTATTTATCTCTTCCACAGATTTTCCTATTTGTGCATTGTGGGAGATTGCCTGTTGCATTTGAACTGATACTCGAATATTTCAACTCTATCACATTACAAGTATATATTGATTGGGCTAGGACTCTGAAAACTCTCTAGCGGCGATGTGAGGATGATGCTGTCTGTTTTTGGAAGTTATATTGGCACTGTATGAGTGTGCCCAATCTATACCATGCATTTTGTATGTAGTCATATAATACGGTGGTCATTGGTTGAGTTACCACTTCTTCCGTCATTTTCTTGCAGTACTTTTACTTTATCTTTCTAGAAGTTATTGTAATAGTTGTGTTCACATTTATTATTTTCCATTTAATACCATAATATACACCTAAGTGTTTTATACTTATAAATAAGCTTATTCCTGTTTTAAATATATATGATTTTTATTTCTATAGAAATAGTTATTTCCTGCTTATTTTATATGATAATTATAAATTCAACGGAGTAACCAATAACCAATCAATATATAATATGAACAGATTAACAAACGTAATATTGCAGAGTATAAATATATATTCCACTATTTTTGGAATCAAACAAAGTAAGTCTATTGCGTATGTTCTTGGTAACTTAAAGAAAAAACCATACAATTAATATACACACTATAATCAGTTTGTTCATAAATTTGATTATCGTATATTTTTATCGGTAGTGGTGTTCACACCCCGCAAGAGCAATTCAATAATGTTGGTATTTCATTTTACTTTTTGCGTTTGCCTTTTTGGACCCGATTAATCAATAGTAATCTTCCATGGGAGGAATTTTTGTACCAAGTTTCGAATTTCTAGGACCTAAACTTCAAGATTTATCATACAGATAAACAATGACCCGAATTCTAGAAGTATGCGTTTGTGTTTAATACATCAGTAAGTGGTATTACTTGCAAAGTTCTTGCTTCTATGGAACCACGCTATTGTACGAAGTTTTGTCAACTACATATTGCTTTACGATAGCAAAGTGAGCTGCCAACACAGTTCCATCGACGCGATTAATATCAGTTAACAGAACAGGCAACAGACTGTGTTTATCAGAGCAGAAACTCTGTTGAATATCACCTTCTTTGATTCATCTGTAGAAGCGATTTGTTGGTCTGAGTGATTTGTTTGTCTATAACTACACAAGTGATGAGTAACTGTCCAAACAGAAAGAATGGGTACTGTGATTTATATACCAAGGCAAGTTATATACTCAAACCAAGTGTCGCGTGACAGGCTTTGTTTAAATTTCATGAAAATTATCAAAATTTAATCTTGTTTCATTCTCTTGATGTTCCGCGGGAAGATAGATGGACAATAGAGAAAGTTTTCAAGTTCCATTCTAAAACTAAAACTGAAGTTTCATAAATAATTTTGTATACAGTTTAATTTGTGTCTCAGATATCCGAAAGAAGAAAAAGCAAACAAAAGTGGGATTTTTCCAGCCCATGAATGATGCAGTATTTTTAAATCAGCCCCAAAATATACAAAATTTCAAGTTTATGTACTCTCAATTCATTTGGATATATCATCATCAGTTGCTTATATCGAATTGTGCTCTGTGCAATTACAATTTTAAAGTCTATAGCTTTATCAGAAGTATGTCCTGCTGACAGACACGAATATTAATTGTAGCCAACTCCCTGAATGATAAGCTTCGCTAGCGCTCACCCCACACCTGCAAAATTTAAAGTTATTTTCTGCGGATTAATCGTGTAAAAAGACATATTTTATATAAAATATATGGTGTCTTATTTGCATAAAATGTCATTTAACATAATTAGCATAAGAAGTTATAAATCGTAAGATAAAAATAAGGCTTTTGAAATGTTTGAAATTATTATTTTTCAGACTATTAAGGCAAATTAGTGACTTGCATGAAACAACTATAACTTAATAGGTAATATAACACTATATTCTGTTTGACCTTTTACCATTATGTGGAACAATCTTACAGTAGACATATAGAGGAGGATAGTATTGCGCAATAAAATAAAATTTATGTATCAAATAGATTTAATACAAGGGAGTTTTTACAACAAACTACTATTAATACGATAAATTTAGAAGGAAATGTATCATTAAAATAAAAAAGAATTAAACTCTAATCTACTGTGCTTTGAGCTGTTATTAATTAAACAATAGTTTAATCTAGTACGAATACATCAAAGAAATCTCTTAAAACCTGACCAATTAAATATATAAACTAGATCTCCTGATCTTGTTTGTCCCACTGTATTAATTAACAAATGCTAGTGTCAGACTGGGTTTATAATTGAAAAGTGTACTACTCGAACGAATTTTTGTGCATAATTAAATTAACTGTGTGACTTTTATTGAGAAACAGCTAATTAATTATGCATTGCAACAAAAGGCTAATAAGCTTTTACCTTTAATGCCCTTTGAATGCATTTAATTTTCACCCCAAATGTTTTACCCCGACTAAATAAATTGTATCGCATTTGAGGACCGGTCTATAATGAAATGTACACCATAAATGTCAATGATATTAATATTCCAGAATTTAAATATTCCAGAAGAAGTAACTTGTATTCAGCATAATTTATCTTGAGAGACATATTTATATATTTATGCATAGCAAAACCTATTTTTTATAGTGAAAGCAATAATAATAATAATATTCACTTCCATGTCGCTTGCAAGTTTCATATTGACCATTGAGAATGTATACTCAAAATTGCATGTACATAATTTATACAAAATAATAAAATGTTATATACGAAAGACTTCTTTTATAATGTCTAAAATCGTTTCTCTTTCCATTACCTAAAGTACACGTTGCAAGTACAAACAATAAATACACAACTCAAAGAATGTATTATTTGTACCTTATATTTTAGAAAATCGATCATAAATGTACAATTTTATTTAAAATATATGAGCCACGTAAGCCAGGTTTAAATAAGTTTGAAAATTAAGTAACTAAGACTTGAAAACACATTTATAGCACATAACAGCATAGTCCACTTACTTCAACGTTATTTTGTGAACTTTGTTATCATACTCCTTGTAAAGGTGCCAACCTTACAGCTTACAAAACATTAACTCTCACATAGATAACCATAAGGAGGTACGTCTGGGACCCTAAAATCTCTCTAGCACCGATGTCTGGGTGTCTGTGTGTTGGAAGTTGTATTGGAACATTACTTCCTGAATAAACCGCAGGAACCCAGCCTGATAATCTGACGTTTTCTTAAAATCCGGTTCTTCTCGCACCAGTAGCAGAACGATGGGTGTGTATTGTCTGCACGTAGTTGAACTGATACGCGAATGTCCCGGTTCTATCACAATACAATGATTGGACTGGGACTCTAAAATCTCTCTAGCACCGATGTCTGAGTGTCTGTGTGTTGGAAGTTGTAGTGACCGTGTTTGGGTGTCTTCAATCCATAACAAGCATCCTGTATGCTAGTATATAATATGGTGGTCATATTTGAAGTTATCAACTCATCCGTGTTTTCCTTACAGTATTTTTACTTGTTCTCTCTGAGAGTTATCGTAGTAGTTTTCATAATTAACCTATTTCTGTTATTATTAACAAAAATACACTTTGCATTTTATGGTAGACCGAAAAAAATAATTGTTTATTCCTGTGAATTCGGTTTTTATCCCATTTAATGTTAATATAAATAATATAATAAACGAAACAAAATTAATAAATAACGCGTAATCTTATAATAAATCTTTATTAAAATCGAAATAAATAGTTTCTCTTTAATTTATCAATACTAATAAACAATTCAAAAAGTAAAAAATTACAACGGAAAATAATAAAGTTAAATATTCCATTATTTATAAAATCAACCAAACAAACATAGTACGTTCATCACGTAGGTTGTTACTAACTTACTGAAAAATTTCGTTTGATTAACATTCACAGCATAATCAGTTTGTTAATAAATTTGACTATACAATGTGTTTATAACAAAAATGCCATATGAAGCGCTATGTTTTCATCACATTGCTCTCAATACAATTATTTATCTCTTAAGTATATTTTTAAAGATCAAATATAATTTAACTCTAGTCTTTTATACGGTGATATGTTTTTAATTAAACAATAGTTTAATCTAGTGAGGAATTATCAAAGAAATCTCTTTGAAACCTGACCAATTAAATATACCGAACTAGATCTCCTGATCTTGTTTGTCCCACTGTATTAATTAACAAATGCTAGTGTCAGACTGGGTTTATAATTGAAAAGTGTACTACTTGAACGAATTTTTGTGCATAATTATATTAACTGTGTGACTTTTATTGAGAAGCAGCTAATTAATTATGCATTGCAACAAAAGGCTAATAAGCTTTTACCTTTAATGCCCTTTGAATGTATTTAATTTTCACCCCAACTGTTTTACGCCGACTAAATAAATTGTATCGCATTTGAGGACCGCTCTATAATGAAATATACACCATAAACGTCAATGATATTAATATTCCAGAATTTAAATAGATAAAAATACTAATAGTTGGTAATGGCTTTCACGCTAGATTATATTATATTTATTATTGATAATATGTGAACAAAAGGAACTTAGTTTGACGTTTAGGATGAAGTACGTGCATTCTGTATACATGTGTCTTGAGATATACTGTATGTATTCACAGCAAAATCTATTTTTAATAGTTAAAATATTAATAATAAATATCTCTTCAATTGCATGTGTATTGCATGTATCATATAGGCAAGTACATAAAATATTTGACAACATTATTCAAACACAAAATTAATGATATGTTGAATTTCGTAATACACTAGGCAATGCTCGTTTGGAGTTCCTTCTTATAAAAAGAAATAAAATAACACAGAAACAAATAATAATTTAAATGATGCTATACAAGACGGTAGTTATTAGCATCAGTCTTGTGTGTAACTAAGAGTACAATGATAATATAAAGTAAAATGATATACAGATCTGTAAACAGATTTAAACAAGCTGATGAGATTTTAGCATGAGATGGTTGTGGATTGGTTTGGTAAAGATTTCATTATTCTACACGGTTCTTCGATACCTCGTTGCATCACTTTCTTTGTATAGATAAAACAAGAATGTAATCGTCTAGCATATCCCTCCATGCAATTTGGCTGAGCGTTACACAAGCCTATAATTCTGGGTGATAGCTCGAGAATGAATTGAGCTATTAACTTGACATGTTGTATAAGAGGGGTTTGACAAATTCCCTATTTATTCTGCCTCTCTGTCTATCGGTTAGTGTGTCTGTTTTCTGCTTGATATCTGAAGAACACATTGAGCTGTGGACTTTGTATGATGTACAAGAGAGTTCTGGGAAGATTTCACTTCTTTCTGCCTCTCTGTGTATTGGCCAGTGTGTCTGTTTTCTGTTATATATCTGAACAACAATTGAGTTTTGGACTTGTTGTATATGTTGTAAAACTGTGTTTCTGCAAATGTCTCCTTTTGCTTTTCCGCTTTCTTTTTCCGTTCACAGGACACCTCAAGTCTGAAATTAGACTTATGACTTAAATACAATTTAAAATTTGCTTGCAAAATTAATGAAGCCTGTTACGCGGCATATGCTGTGCTGAACCTCCTACCTTATGGAAGTAAACAATCAAATTTTAGATGGTTTTTTAAATTATATAAATTTTTTTGTTAAATATTTTCTTAACTAAAGTCCCTATTGTGCGTAAAATATGTTGAAAACCAAATATAAGATCATAATAGAGTTTTATTTATAAAATAATTATTTAACAAATTCATTCCCAAATCCAAATTCGTCAACTCTTGAGTTAATCCAGGAGATTACACGTGTATATAGTTGACGCTGGCCTGTGTTAGCCGATGATAGTTGATAGTCTATTGGGTCCGGGGCTGTTATAGGACGCGTTCATATTCCGATTGCAAATCTTCGAGTATAACAATATGACAGTGACGTCATATTCCAATTACACTCATTTACATAAGTTTGATTTTTGTTGACCGTAACATTTAAATTCTTTCCGCGTGATAAACATTTATTTACCTGACATTCTTTCCACATCATTTCATTACTGAAAACTAAGTCGAGAAAGCAAGCAAGTAATTTTTAAAACTGCATCCTTTAGCTCGGTAGGAAATTTTCGGGGTGGAAATGATTGACTCATGTTCAAGGAAATCTGCACTCTATTGCTGCAACCAATGACAGTAGGTTTACTCTATTGGAGGACAAGATTGTAAGGAACACAATATAATAGATCTCTTCTTGTTTTATGTGAACACGTGCGGCAGTGACACCAAATGAAGCGTAGCTTTGTGTTGTCAAAGCGGGCTGTTATATCAGGTAGTTCTGAGAAGGTCGAGCCCGATAAAGTTTATGTTCTTAGAATTACTTGTAATTAACTAACTAGCAAACGGAGCTTGACCTCGTTTTGCACGTAATTAATAAAACTGAAAGGTTGATTCTCTCAAAAAATTATTGGATATAAAGATAAAAATAATATCAGCTCAATAATCTCCATGAATCATCTAAATTCATATGCAATCATTATAATTATTAAATTTAGTTTGATACAAGTAGAGGTACTTAGTGATTAATCACGAAATTAGGCCCTAAACATTTGTCCCTAGACGCGTACTATAAAGCAACTTTTGTCAGTACATATAATGAGTATGTTTTGTAATTAATTAAATGTTATTTTAACATAATTATTGCATATTATTAAGCATATTATTTTAAAAAAAAAAGTATCTATTCATTACACATTTACAAACCGTAACGGGATTTCTTCGGAGAGTATTTCCTGGAACTAATTATCAGAAACATGTACTCTTTTTTATATATACATTTTTTTTTATTTTGTACAATGTTTCCTGTAAACATTACGTAGAATATTATATTTGTATATTTATTTTATATACATTTAATATGTCTATTTTTTATTTATGTAATATTAATATTGTTTTTATGTGTAAATATCATTGTCGGCTATTTATGTCAGTAATTAGGACTGTATCATTTTAGATCGTACAGCAAATATCTATTGTATCGCACTGACATTATAAATTGATAATAGTGTATGTCCTGTCAGATAATTTCTGGTTTGTCAAATAATATATTAAAGAAATTAAAATTATAGCCGTGCATACATAATCGCATTAATTTAAAAAATGATTGCTTCTTTGATTAAGAGATTTTTACAGCCCGGTTCTGGATATTCTGCACATTAGCAAACCACAAAGATCAAATAGTAAAACTACTCCAACAGCAAAATACCAACAAAAACAAGAAGAAGAAAAAATATGAATTACGAACTAACATTTCCGCCTGAATCGAAATATTAACATAAAACAAGATGTGAGTACATCGCATACAAATTTAAAATTCTATAGCTACATATACGCTGTATATACATATTACAGTTCCGTTCACATAAAAAGTAGCTTCATCACTAAAAACCACACTTTATGTCATCACTTAATGTCATCACTCTACTCAGTATCTTCACATGTATATTTTCCCTCGTATCTTTCGTCGCCATCATAGTTACGTACCCAAAAGACCAACTTTAAAGTTTATTAATGCTCAGCTAAATCCCACGGATTGCTATGCACCGATATCGAACTCAATATTGTTTATATTGGGATGAAGCAAAATGCAAAATATGAAATCTATGACTCAGTTCGTTTTATGACGTAAACAGACGACAGATAGATATAAATGCATTTTTTTTCATCCCCTTTAGTAATGTGCTTCGCTTACGCTCAACTACATTGAATTACTTTAAAGGGAAGAACTAAGTAATTGCACGATTTGTCGATTAAAACAATTGATTTAAAATTTATAAGTGATTATCTGTTTGATAATTATTATATTTATGCAAAATATTTACTAACGTACAGTACTGGTGGGGTTACATTAGTACCGAAGCGAGAGCCAATTACAACGTACTGGATTAACCTCACTTATTCCAAAAGTGCAGGAGATTGGCTGAATGAAAAGAGTATTATATAAAACGATAATTATCATTGTTTTAGTATAATTTATTTTATATTATTATGTACAATCCATGATATACTAAAAGAAATACTAAACCCACTGTTAATTGACTTTGTTTTCGGATTTATTAACATTTATAAAGTCTAGAATATATCCAACAATAGTTGATATGCTCACAAAATAGTTATCTATTTTTTTAGTTACAAACGTGTATAAAAGCTGTAACTTCTTCTTTTATATTTTATGTAAATTTTTACTTTATATGAAGAAGAAATATTGTTAAGAAATTAAAAGAATTAATGCAATAGCTCATCATTTCTGTAATATAACTCAGCACTTTTCTATGAAAACAATTAAAATTTTAATCCGAAAGGCAATAGTGAGTTAATTATTTTTCATACGTATTTGCCTTTCTTCATTAGTATATTTGGACGAACATGAAATTAGTGAAGCACTTAAATGTTCAAAATAAGCCAATATACAGGGTGTTCACAAAGGGGTATCACACATTTCTGTGGCAGATAGTACTCATCATTTCAAACAAAAATGTCATATAAGCATAGGTCGCAAATTGTCTCGATTAGCCGCTAGCCGCCATTTTGTATGTTTTATACAAAAGTTATTATCTTTAAAACTAGCTAAACGAAAGAAACCAAATTTGGTATTTTCCAATATTTATACCTTTAAAATGACATATTACAAGATAGAGGTTGCAATTTGAAAATTTAATGTTTCCCCTTCTACTCCGCTTTAAAAAATGAGGTGAAATCTTGTTTAACTTCAAAAAAGTAATTTAATAGGTATGGTGAAGATTGTAAATTGATATCTCAATACGTTTAGAATATATCGAGACATATGAAGACTATCATATATACATATATGTTTAATATTTTTTTCTATTTTTCCCATTTAATAGTTTATTTGTTCAGCAAATTCCCACCTACCTTCTTCAATGATGCGATTCCTTAAACTTGGCCTAGCAGTTTTGATGGGTTTAGATTTAATGTTACATATCTACTTATTGCAAGAATTGCAGAAGTTAGCAATAGACGTGTGAATCCCTGACATATAGTAAAATCGTTCCTACTAGGTTGTTCCATACTGGAAAAACACCGAGATAACATCGTCAAGTGTCTATTAACGCAGCAGCAATAACCGGGTTATTTGTGTCATTTAGATGAGCCATCTGCTGGTTACAGCTAGATTTTCATTTATACAACAGGTTAAGTGAACCACTGTTTTAACCTACAACTAAGTGACTAATGTTCAGATGACACTTACATTTAGATGGGCCACCTGTTGGTTACAGCTAGATGTTCCTGTATTGACCGGTTAAGTGAAATACTGTTGTAACCTATAACTAAGTGACTCATGATGAGATGATCACTTATATTTAGATAGACCACCTGCTAGTTACAGCTAGATGTTCCTGTATTGACCGCTTAAGTGAAATTCTGTTGTAACCTATACCTAAGTAACTCAAGATTAGATTATCACTTATATTTAAATAGACCACCTGCTCGTTACAGCTAGATGTTCCTGTATTGACCGGTTAAGTGTAATACTGTTGTAACCTATAACTAAGCGACTCATGATTATATGATCACTTATATTTAGATAGACCACCTGCTAGTTACAGCTAGATGTTCCTGTATTGATCGCTTAAGTGAAATTCTGTTGTAACCTATACCTAAGTAACTCAAGATTAGATTATCACTTATATTTAAATAGACCACCTGCTCGTTACAGCTAGATGTTCCTGTATTGACCGGTTAAGTGTAATACTGTTGTAACCTATAACTAAGCGACTCATGATTATATGATCACTTATATTTAGATAAACCACCTGCTAGTTACATCTAGATGTTCCTGTATTGACCGGTTAAGTGTAATACTGTTGTAACCTATAACTAAGCGACTCATGATTATATGATCACTTATATTTAGATAGACCACCTGCTAGTTACATCTAGATGTTCCTGTATTGACCGGTTAATGTAATACTGTTGTAACCTATAACTAAGCGACTCATGATTATATGATCTCTTATATTTAGATAGACCACCTGCTAGTTACAGCTAGATGTTCCTGTATTGACCGCTTAAGTGAAATTCTGTTGTAACCTATACCTAAGTAACTCAAGATTAGATTATCACTTATATTTAAATAGACCACCTGCTCGTTACAGCTAGATGTTCCTGTATTGACCGGTTAAGTGTAATACTGTTGTAACCTATAACTAAGCGACTCATGATTATATGATCACTTATATTTAGATAGACCACCTGCTGATTACGGCTATATTTTCATTTATACACCACGTTAAGTGAACCACTGTTTTAAACTACAACTAAGTGACTAATGATCATATGGCCACTTAAATTTATATGTGTCACCTTCTGATTACATCTAAATGTTCCTGTATTGACCAAATAATTGAAATACTGTTGTAACCTATAACTAAGCGACTCATGATTATATGATCACTTATATTTAGATAGACCACCTGCTGATTACGGCTATATTTTCATTTATACACCACGTTAAGTGATCCACTGTTATAACCTACAACTAAGTGACTAATGTTCAGATGACACTTACATTTAGATGTGTCACCTTCTGATTACAGCTAGATATTCCTGTATTTATTTATTTATT
The DNA here is from genome assembly GCF_021130785.1 of Homalodisca vitripennis. Lineage (NCBI taxonomy): Eukaryota > Metazoa > Arthropoda > Insecta > Hemiptera > Cicadellidae > Homalodisca > Homalodisca vitripennis. Next base: position 200,515,072 of record NC_060209.1, on the reverse strand, counting down.
TATTTCAACGGTAAACCATTTTGTACAACATAACTTATAACAAAGTTGGCAGCTATCCATAACCAAGCATTTTACTTAATATTAATCTAAACAACAAAATCAAAACACAATCAGAGAAAAATAACAATAATAACATAAAGGATTATGGTGATTTAAATAAGGTTTATGATGAGTGTAATGATATCCATGGAATCTGAACAACAATAATTATTGCAAGTTAACAACAATAATAATACGTAAAGAGTCTGGGCGAGATAATAATAAAAGTAGCAGCTAAATAACAAAAATTATATAACAATAATACACGTATAGAATCTGAACACAATAATAATAACAACGGAAACAGCTAACAACAAAAGTTATATAATAATAATGGCGAGTTACATTATGGTATATAGTGAGATGATATTTATATAATCTGAACAACAGTAATAACATGTATAAATCTGACACAATAATAATAACAACAGAAACAGCTAAACAACAAAAATTATATAATAAAAATAATAATGGTGGGTTACTTTAGGGTCAATATATATATATATATATATATATATATATATATATATATATATATATATATATATATATATATAGGAATCTGGACAACAATAATAACACGTATATAATATGAACACAATAATAATAACAGTAAACAGCTAAACAACAACAAATTAAGAACTAGTTGCCCGTCATAGTAGCTTCCCCAAGCACGATCGAAATGACTGATAAGAGGATCCAAAAAATTCCACACCACCTGAAACCTCATTACCTTCTCTCATAAGTCTGGGAATACAGCTGTGGTAGCTGTATTGACCGGTTAAGTGAAATGCTGTTGTAACCTATAACTAAGCGACTCATGATTATATGATCACTTATATTTAGATAGACCACCTGCTGATTACGACTAAATTTTCATTTATACACCACGTTAAGTGAACCACTGTTATAACCTACAACTAAGTGACTAATGTTCAAATGGCCACTTACATTTAGGTGAGCCATCTGCTGGTTACAGCTAGATGTTCCTGTATTGACCGGTTAAGTGAAATGCTGTTGTAACCTATAACTAAGTAACTCATGATGAGATGATCACTTATATTTAGATAGACTACCTGCTGGTTACAGCTAGATTTTCATTTATAGACCAAGTTAAGTTAACCACTATTGTAACCTGCAGATTAATTAATTAAATTATTTATCAACGTTCATTTTTGCGCAATGTTCTACTTTTTACTTTTTAAAGAGAGACTTATTGCAGATAGTACCATTTTCATAGTAATTTAAAGAAACGTAATCATATAATAAAAGCTATAGAAATCTCCTTTATAACTATTTTACACACTTGATTAAAGAGATAATAAATGTAAGACCGACAACGTCCCACCCACACTGCCCATTCCCACTCTGTTTTATCTATTCATTGCGTGAATCTGTCCACAACCCCCACACATCGGAGCCGAGTCAACATAACAAAGGTCAGTATTGTACCAGCGCCCATCCTATTATCATTTCCTACTCTCCCTTATCCTTTTCTCTTTCCTGTTTCCTTTTTCGAAAAGTTTTCGTATGTGTTGATGGTAATACAAAAATGTGCGGTTAAAAACAGTTCTCTTTTTTTGGGTAAACCTTATTTTTGCGTTGTTTAATTACAGAATCCAATGCTATATTTGTATTGCTTAATTTAATTTATTAAAGAAGAAAAATGCTTTGATTTTATAAGGTTTGATTTCGCGTGTGCCTTGATATGGTAACTTTCATTAATTCTTAACCTCACGTTGTAGAGTTTTGCATATAATACCGGTTTTTATATAAATGCGATATTTCAATTTTATTTTAAAACAATTAATAATGGATTGAAATGAAATAAAATGAAATGAAAAATTCTGTATTTATACAGGCAAAGTTAGGGACAAATGGGCATTTATTACACTTAACCGGCATCAACGCAAAGTTTAAAACATTTATTAAATATTACCTTAAGAATAAAACAATTAAAGAAATAATTACATTTAAACTATGTGGTGAAATTAATATTATGTTTTAACACGGTAAAAGAAAGATTTTACAAATTAATAAATTAACTACTTCTGTAATTCTTAAAACATATAAAATATAATTATACTTTTAATATAAAAACAAAACTAGAGTATTTATTGCTAATAAGTCTTAACTTGTATCACACACAATCTCACATTGGATTGACACTGTTTATATTCCTATTATACTTTAGTGGGCTTATTAAAAGTTTATAGACTATGCTATATTTAAATGTCGTCTTTTAAGGTCTCGAGAAGTCCTGCTTAAAAGTATGTCTGCGATTGTCTCTCTGTGGAATAACGCTTTATATAAAGCTCATAGAAACTTTAAACTTATTATAAACTATATTACATAGGTCTCCTTGGTCGAAGGAAGAATTTTATTGATTTTGGGGTCAAGAAGTCGAAGGACAGCAAAGTTTTCATTAGAAATGTCAAAATACTATCGGTGACGAAAATAACTGTATAGACTCAAATGACCTATAGAAGCTAAAGTACTTACGTCATTGGCGTATACGAGGTACATTTCAGTATATAGAGCTCACCAAATGAGAAATAATTTATTTTGTTGAAGTGATAATTAAACGCATTCATAGAGCATTAATACTAAATGCCTTATTGGCCTTTTGTTGCAATGCGTAATTAATTGGTTTATAACTGAAAATCCTCACAGTTATTTTAATTATGCACTGAAAAAGTCGTTCTAGTGGTAGACTTTTCAATTATAATCTGTCTGACACTATTATATCTGTTAATGAATGCAGTGGCACAAATAAGGTCACGTATATCCAGTGCGGTGTAAACGATATTAGTTTGGTATTTAGTTTATCATGTATGAAAACGTTTTTTTTTAATCATTACTATATCAAACTTACATCTTAATTTTCTTGTTTATACTGCGTTGAAATATTGCTATACAATTAAATTATTGGAATATATTTTTCATCTTTAGTCTGAAGATCTAAAACCAAAACTGCCAATAATACACAACCGCCTATAGAGGTGGATTAAAACGGGGCGGAGTTTAATCGTGATTGGATGAAGGGTAACCAACCAACGACCAGCTACGTTCAAAATGGCGTCTTCAACTCAGGCTGTCAATATTTCTGTAATTGAAACTGACTTCATGTTGGAGTTATTTGCCTTGGCAATGTTCTCATATTATCCTGAGATAATAATAGGCAATTTTGTACCGAAATAAATCTTAGACTTCAGATCTGACAATCATTGATTGTAAAACTTTATGATACTATGAAGTGATACTTGTCACATCTCCTACACACCCATTAAAAAGATAATATAGTCGTATAGCCCTGAATACTTTCTTTATACCAACGCAAAGTTCTCAAATACATTTCCAAATAAAATACTTCCCGTTAACTAAGCTCCAGTGCATGTTGACGATCGTGCAAGCTGGTGACCTCGAAATGTTGACCACATGATGAATGCTGCTACGAATTTTGACTACGGACTCGCTTAAGAGAACCCCATCAAATTAATTAGCTCTAAGCCGAGACATTACTTCAAAAAATAACCCAAGTGCTTCCAGACAGCGTTAACTTGGAGACATCTAGATCGCGAATAGGGCGCTGGAGCTGGAGCATCCACATTCCAGTAATTAACTTAGGCAAAGTGCCTCCAAAGGGTGTAAATTCCGAGAACATGACAGCTAACAGTGGCTTCAGGCACCAGATGGATCCAGGCCTCAAAAGTCTTAGAGACTGGAGATTGTAGTGAAGCCTAGGCTTCTGGAGTCAGTAGAATCATGTCAGTTTTGCATATGATGTGACAATGAGACTGCCACTTCACCAAGATTATACTATATTATTGTATCTTGCAGTCTAGGTGTCTCTAATTTTGAAACGATGTTACGGTTCGTTTTTAACTTCTTCATCGCGGATTTTCTTTGGATCTCTCCAGACGAAAACGAATCCTGATTCCAGAAGTTAAGTCTTTTTATTTTATTTATTGAGTCAACGGTAAACCATTTCGTACATGTTATGTACATCTAAGCAATAGATGGCATGTCAGTCATTAACAAATACAAATAAATATCGCCAACACTTAATTGTAGATAAAATAACCAAATTTTAACATAACTTACATATAAATTAACACACATCAAAATAAATATCAAAATCAATTAATTATAAATAATACGAAAAATATTAAATAACAGCCGAAGTTTAATTTACCACATAATAAATAACTAAAAATACTACCAAATAAATAACCATTTATAAATAACATCTAATAAATAATACATTTTCCACCATCCAAATAAAAAAAAGTAATTAAATTATAAATAATAGAAAACAACATTATGTAACAACCAAAGCTCATATCACAATATATACATCAAAATATTTAATAACGGCTCATTTTATATCGATCTACAATCCACATTAAATAAATTCCTGCATTGATCTCTGAAACGATTTGCTTGGGAACTCTAAGAACTCAACACCACCAGACACTTTGTTTCCTTTCCTTGGTATACAGCTGTGGTGGGCGTAAACAGAAGACATAGCACGCCTGCAGAAGATGTCTTGTGATCTCGTAACATTTGGATACAAAATGCTGGAATAAAAGGGCGGTGAACTGAGTTAAATTCAACATTCAAAGTAGGTACTTGCTACAATGGTTGAGATTTTCTAGAGGGTAGATTTTTCCAGAGGTGGTTTAAACCCAGAAAGGAGAGGATGTTTTGTGACCTACGAAGAAACTCAACAGTAATCTCATAGTTATTGTGAGCCACAGAAAAGTGTTTTCAAACATCTTCAAATTTGCAAAATTGTTAATAACGTTTTTTGGCTGCACAGTGCAAAGGAAAGGAGCTTCAATAATTGGATCGCCTTGTCCAAATGGACAGCAGTACCCAATTACACAGCTGCAACTGGACTAATCCAGCCTAATTAGGGAACACGTCAGCACCAATGTAGCGACACAAGCTCGGCTCACTGCACAACATCACCTCATCCTCTTGCTATCTGGCTTTGTTTATTAAAAGTACATAAAGTACGAATCGGATATTGGAGGTCCTTTTACCTTTTACAAAGTTGCGAATTTAGAGAAAAAGATGAAAAATTTCAACAATTGTTTTTGTTTGTCACGTCTTTTTTATTTCAGACACTCGACTAATTTATTGTCTGACAGAAATACGTTTTGTGATTATTATTGTTCCTTTTGATAGTCTGGAGTTTAAATATACTATTACACACATATCATATTGTTGTATAGTTTTAATTTATAATTTGTGAATTCCTCTTTTTCACATTTTATAAATTCTATTTTTTATATATGTTGTTACATGAATGTATATTTTGAGTGGATATTTATTTATTTTATTTATTCACGGTAAACCTATTACATACAGAGATTACAAAAATTGATAAAAGAGACAATTATAATAATAAATAGTAAAGAAGTTGAAAAAAGTGTTGATTATAGTACCAGAATAACTTAAATTAATAGCATTGTAATAGTAATAATTTGAATGTAAATGACGTAATAATAATGACATAGCAACAACGTTATAAAAATAAATAATATATAACAACAATATAATAATAAATAATATAATAACAGCGATGAAAATAAATAATTTGAATAGCAATAACAGGAATAAATAATTTGAAAAATTATAACTTAATAATAAATGATTTGATAGCAATAACATAACAACAATTAAAAAATGATACAAATAATAAAACAATATAAAACAAAAAATTATAACTATAATAATACACTATTTTTGACAAAATAAATTAATAAATAACAGCATGCTATGTTGCGGAAATGAGATTGAGGGTAACGCTGTTCTAGGATGGCCAAAAAGTTCTTTTAAAGGAACTGCAGCCATAAGGGTATTATTTTTTGGAAGGATATCACAGGCATGTTCTATTTTTATTCATTGAAATCCAAATTGCTTGAAAAGTGAAATAAATAAATATTTGTCTAATTTACATTAAATTGTATAAATGGCAATAGCCTTATTTAATTTCAATAAACATTGAAACACAAAAAGTACTTGCTCCGCCGGGATTTGTCTAATTTAAAATATATGATATAAGTAATGCTAAATATTTTCTTTCAATGACCGATTGATACTCTTTCTAATGTAATACATAACCAGAATTATTTATCTAAATACTAGGACGAAAGGTGTTGCCTCATGGATATTCTATAGTCACGTTTTATTGACATATTACCTTCTTGGCTGACCGTTAGTGAAGCCTATCACTCGAGGTGCTAGAAAGATGTCATTTAGTTTTGTCTGTCCCTACGAGATATCAAGGACGAACTGGCCTATACAGTTTTCCTTGAAACTTGCCGAGTTCGATGATGGTGTGAACGTGTGTATATCACTTGATGGGATTTGGCTGAACGTTAGCGAAACCTTTTACATTGGTCTTATGGTTGTCCATGATAGCAATTGAAAATCTATTCTATGAATTAACACTTAACAAATTTGTTAACACACTAGAGTACAATTGTATGACATTTTATCGTTGATATTTAGTGGATTGGTTGGAAAGAATTTCGATATTCTACTGGGTTCTTCGATACTTTGCTGTATCAGTTTATTTGTAAGGAGAAAAGATAGATCTCGAATGTCTCTCCATAGATTTTGCTGGTCGATACTAAAGCCAGGCTGATATCTCGAGAATAAATTAAGCTATAACCTAAAATTGTGTCCATTTTACTTAGTTATAATAAGGGTTTAGTACACCTTACTAAGAGTTCACTTCTCTACAGTCTGTCTGTGTTTTAAAACACACTGATACAGAATTCTTGTTTGAAATTTGTTATAGTTAATTTATTATACTTGTTATGAAGAAAAATTGACACATTACAATGATTTATTATACACATTTTTACTTAAGTTGCAATTAATTCATACTCATGCTGTTCTAAACCAAATTTTCACATTTACTGTGTTAGGCAGTTGATTTAATTTAGTATTGGAACCCAAATTATGACGCAAAGAAGGTTAATTAAAAGAATGAATATTTTACTAGAATTAGTCAGTCATCTAATTAAAACATGTTATAGTCTACTCCTTTGTACGTTTATATCACAGTGTTGGGCCAGGTGAGGAGAATGTGATATTTAATATGACAGCTGCAGTAGCGATAACTGGATAATGACGTTAGTAACCTATATAATAACATTAGTTATAGTCTAGCTTCTACTCATCCCAATTATAAAGGACTAATTTATGAAGTTTATGCGAACAGTGAGACTTGTCGATTATATATATAAATAAAAGTTTTATTTAGCATAGTAGAAACTAAGTAAAACTCCTCCTCAGAAAAGCATTTGGACATACATAAGTGTGCACACAATACGTGTTGTTTACAATTGTTTTTAAATAAATGTGTTCACAAATATTGCATAAAACTGGTTCCACACGAGACTGTAGACAGTGCGTGTTACATCAACATCACGAGTGACAGCTCCTCGTTACTGTGGTACTGGTCCCACACGAGACTGTAGACAGTGAGTGTTACATCAACATCACGAGTGACAGCTCCTCGTTACTGTGGTACTGGTCCCACACGAGACTGTAGACAGTGAGTGTTACATCAACATCACGAGTGACAGCTCCTCGTTACTGTGGTACTGGTCCCACACGAGACTGTAGACAGTGGGCCGTTACATCAACATCACGAGTGACAGCTCCTCGTTACTGTGTTACTGGTCCCACACGAGACTGTAGACAGTGAGCCGTTACATCAACATCACGAGTGACAGCTCCTCGTTACTGTGTTACTGGTCCCACACGAGACTGTAGACAGTGGGCCGTTACATCAACATCACGAGTGACAGCTCCTCGTTACTGTGGTACTGGTCCCACACGAGACTGTAGACAGTGGGCCGTTACATCAACATCACGAGTGACAGCTCCTCGTTACTGTGGTACTGGTCCCACACGAGACTGTAGACAGTGGGCCGTTACATCAACATCACGAGTGACAGCTCCTCGTTACTGTGGTACTGACTCATCAACATCACGAGTTCCTCGTTAACGACACGAGACTGTAGACAGTGGGCCGTTACATCAACATCACGAGTGACAGCTCCTCGTTACTGTGTTACTGGTCCCACACGAGACTGTAGACAGTGGGCCGTTACATCAACATCACGAGTGACAGCTCCTCGTTACTGTGGTACTGGTCCCACACGAGACTGTAGACAGTGGGCCGTTACATCAACATCACGAGTGACAGCTCCTCGTTACTGTGGTACTGGTCCCACACGAGACTGTAGACAGTGAGTGTTACATCAACATCACGAGTGACAGCTCCTCGTTACTGTGGTACTGGTCCCACACGAGACTGTAGACAGTGAGTGTTACATCAACATCACGAGTGACAGCTCCTCGTTACTGTGGTACTGGTCCCACACGAGACTGTAGACAGTGAGTGTTACATCAACATCACGAGTGACAGCTCCTCGTTACTGTGGTTACTGGTCCCACACGAGACTGTAGACAGTGAGTGTTACATCAACATCACGAGTGACAGCTCCTCGTTACTGTGGTACTGGTCCCACACGAGACTGTAGACAGTGAGTGTTACATCAACATCACGAGTGACAGCTCCTCGTTACTGTGGTACTGGTCCCACACGAGACTGTAGACAGTGAGTGTTACATCAACATCACGAGTGACAGCTCCTCGTTACTGTGGTACTGGTCCCACACGAGACTGTAGACAGTGGGTGTTACATCAACATCACGAGTGACAGCTCCTCGTTACTGTGGTACTGGTCCCACACGAGACTGTAGACAGTGAGTGTTACATCAACATCACGAGTGACAGCTCCTCGTTACTGTGTTACTGGTCCCACACGAGACTGTAGACAGTGGGCCGTTACATCAACATCACGAGTGACAGCTCCTCGTTACTGTGGTACTGGTCCCACACGAGACTGTAGACAGTGAGTGTTACATCCACACGAGACACTAGACAGTGATCTGTGTTACACTGGTCCCACACGAGACTGTAGACAGTGGGCCGTTACATCAACATCACGAGTGACAGCTCCTCGTTACTGTGGTACTGGTCCCACACGAGACTGTAGACTGTGGGCCGTTACATCAACATCACGAGTGACAGCTCCTCGTTACTGTGGTACTGGTCCCACACGAGACTACAGTGGCCGTGTTACATCACATCACGAGTGACAGCTCCTCGTTACTGTGGTACTGGTCCCACACGAGACTGTAGACAGTGGGTGTTACATCAACATCACGAGTGACAGCTCCTCGTTACTGTGGTACTGGTCCCACACGAGACTGTAGACAGTGGGTGTTACATCAACATCACGAGTGACAGCTCCTCGTTACTGTGGTTACTGGTCCCACACGAGACTGTAGGACAGTGGGCCGTTACATCAACATCACGAGTGACAGCTCCTCGTTACTGTGTTACTGGTCCCACACGAGACTGTAGACAGTGGGCCGTTACTCAACATCACGAGTGACAGCTCCTCGTTACTTGTGGTACTGGTCCCACACAAGGACTGTAGACAGTGAGTGTTACATCAACATCACGAGTGACAGCTCCTCGTTACTGTGGTACTGGTCCCACACGAGACTGTAGACAGTGAGTGTTACATCAACATCACGAGTGACAGCTCCTCGTTACTGTGGTACTGGTCCCACACGAGACTGTAGACAGTGGCCGTTACATCAACATCACGAGTGACAGCTCCTCGTTACTGTGGTTACTGGTCCCACACGAGACTGTAGACAGTGGGCCGTTACATCAACATCACGAGTGACAGCTCCTCGTTACTGTGGTACTGGTCCCACACGAGACTGTAGACAGTGGGTGTTACATCAACATCACGAGTGACAGCTCCTCGTTTACTGTGGTTACTGGTTCCACACGAGACTGTAGACAGTGGGCCGTTACATCAACATCACGAGTGACAGCTCCTCGTTACTGTGTTACTGGTCCCACACGAGACTGTAGACAGTGGGCCGTTACATCAACATCACGAGTGACAGCTCCTCGTTACTGTGTTACTGGTCCCACACGAGACTGTAGACAGTGAGCCGTTACATCAACATCACGAGTGACAGCTCCTCGTTACTGTGTTACTGGTTCTACACGAGACTGTAGACAGTGAGCCGTTACAATCAACATCACGAGTGACAGCTCCTCGTTACTGTGTTACTGGTCCCACACGAGACTGTAGACAGTGGGCCGTTACATCAACATCACGAGTGACAGCTCCTCGTTACTGTGGTACTGGTCCCACACGAGACTGTAGACAGTGGGCCGTTACATCAACATCACGAGTGACAGCTCCTCGTTACTGTGGTTACTGGTCCCACACGAGACTGTAGACAGTGGGCCGTTACATCAACATCACGAGTGACAGCTCCTCGTTACTGTGGTACTGGTCCCACACGAGACTGTAGACAGTGGGCCGTTACAATCAACATCACGAGTGACAGCTCCTCGTTACTGTGGTTACTGGTCCCACACGAGACTGTAGACAGTGGGCCGTTACATCAACATCACGAGTGACAGCTCCTCGTTACTGTGTTACTGGTCCCACACGAGACTGTAGACAGTGAGTGTTACATCAACATCACGAGTGACAGCTCCTCGTTACTGTGGTACTGGTCCCACACGAGACTGTAGACAGTGGGCCTTACATCAACATCACGAGTGACAGCTCTCGTTACTGTGGTACTGGTCCCACACGAGACTGTAGACAGTGCGTGTTACATCAACATCACGAGTGACAGCTCCTCGTTACTGTGGTACTGGTCCCACACGAGACTGTAGACAGTGAGTGTTACATCAACATCACGAGTGACAGCTCCTCGTTACTGTGGTACTGGTCCCACACGAGACTGTAGACAGTGAGTGTTACATCAACATCACGAGTGACAGCTCCTCGTTACTGTGGTTACTGGTCCCACACGAGACTGTAGACAGTGGGCCGTTACATCAACATCACGAGTGACAGCTCCTCGTTACTGTGGTACTGGTCCCACACGAGACTGTAGACAGTGAGTGTTACATCAACATCACTAGTGACAGCTCCTCGTTACTGTGGTACTGGTCCCACACGAGACTGTAGACAGTGAGTGTTACATCAACATCACGAGTGGACAGCTCCTCGTTACTGTGGTACTGGTCCCACACGAGACTGTAGACAGTGAGTGTTACATCAACATCACGAGTGACAGCTCCTCGTTACTGTGGTACTGGTCCCACACGAGACTGTAGACAGTGAGTGTTACATCAACATCACGAGTGACAGCTCCTCGTTACTGTGTTACTGGTCCCACACGAGAGTGTAGACAGTGGGCCGTTACATCAACATCACGAGTGACAGCTCCTCGTTACTGTGGTACTGGTCCCACACGAGACTGTAGACAGTGGGCCGTGTTACATCAACATCACGAGTGACAGCTCCTCGTTACTGTGTTACTGGTTCCCACACGAGACTGTAGACAGTGGGCCGTTACATCAACATCACGAGTGACAGCTCCTCGTTACTGTGTTACTGGTCCCACACGAGACTGTAGACAGTGGGCCGTTTACATCAACATCACGAGTGACAGCTCCTCGTTACTGTGGTACTGGTCCCACACGAGACTGTAGACAGTGGGCCGTTACATCAACATCACGAGTGACAGCTCCTCGTTACTGTGTTACTGGTCCCACACGAGACTGTAGACAGTGGGCCGTTACATCAACATCACGAGTGACAGCTCCTCGTTACTGTGGTACTGGTCCCACACGAGACTGTTAGACAGTGGGCCGTTACATCAACATCACGAGTGACAGCTCCTCGTTACTGTGGTACTGGTCCCACACGAGACTGTAGACAGTGGGCCGTTACATCAACATCACGAGTGACAGCTCCTCGTTTACTGTGTTACTGGTCCCCACACGAGACTGTAGACAGTGGGCCGTTACATCAACATCACGAGTGACAGCTCCTCGTTACTGTGGTACTGGTCCCACACGAGACTGTAGACAGTGAGTGTTACATCAACATCACGAATGACAGCTCCTCGTTACTGTGGTACTGGTCCCACACGAGACTGTAGACAGTGAGTGTTACATCAACATCACGAGTGACAGCTCCTCGTTACTGTGGTACTGGTCCCACACGAGACTGTAGACAGTGAGTGTTACATCAACATCACGAGTGACAGCTCCTCGTTACTGTGGTACTGGTCCCACACGAGACTGTAGACAGTGAGTGTTACATCAACATCACGAGTGACAGCTCCTCGTTACTGTGGTACTGGTCCCACACGAGACTGTAGACAGTGAGTGTTACATCAACATCCGAGTGACAGCTCCTCGTTACTGTGGTACTGGTCCTCACACGAGACTGTAGACAGTGAGTGTTACATCAACATCACGAGTGACAGCTCCTCGTTACTGTGGTTACTGGTCCCACACGAGACTGTAGACAGTGAGCCGTTACATCAACATCACGAGTGACAGCTCCTCGTTACTGTGGTACTGGTCCCAACGAGACTGTAGGACAGTGAGTGTTACATCAACATCACGAGTGACAGCTCCTCGTTACTGTGGTACTGGTCCCACACGAGACTGTAGACAGTGAGTGTTTACATCAACATCACGAGTGACAGCTCCTCGTTACTGTGGTACTGGTCCCACACGAGACTGTAGACAGTGAGTGTTACATCAACATCACGAGTGACAGCTCCTCGTTACTGTGGTACTGGTCCCACACGAGACTGTAGACAGTGAGTGTTACATCAACATCACGAGTGACAGCTCCTCGTTACTGTGGTTACTGGTCCCACACGAGACTGTAGACAGTGAGTGTTACATCAACATCACGAGTGACAGCTCCTCGTTACTGTGGTACTGGTCCCACACGAGACTGTAGACAGTGAGTCTTACATCAAACATCACGAGTGACAGCTCCTCGTTACTGTGGTACTGGTCCCACACGAGACTGTAGACAGTGAGTGTTACATCAACATCACGAGTGACAGCTCCTCGTTACTGTGGTACTGGTCCCACACGAGACTGTAGACAGTGAGTGTTACATCAACATCACGAGTGACAGCTCCTCGTTACTGTGGTTACTGGTCCCACACGAGACTGTAGACAGTGGGCCGTTACATCAACATCACGAGTGACAGCTCCTCGTTACTGTGGTACTGGTCCACACGAGGGACTGTATACAGTTGTTTACATCAACATCACGAGTGACAGCTCCTCGTTACTGTGGTACTGGTCCCACACGAGACTGTAGACAGTGAGTGTTACATCAACATCAACGAGTGACAGCTCCTCGTTACTGTGGTACTGGTTCCCACACGAGACTGTAGACAGTGGAGCCGTTACATCAACATCACGAGTGACAGCTCCTCGTTACTGTGGTACTGGTCCCACACGAGACTGTAGACAGTGAGTGTTACATCAACATCACGAGTGACAGCTCCTCGTTACTGTGGTACTGGTCCCACACGAGACTGTAGACAGTGAGTGTTACATCAACATCACGAGTGACAGCTCCTCGATTACTGTGGTTACTGGTCCCACACGAGACTGTAGACAGTGAGTGTTACATCAACATCACGAGTGACAGCTCCTCGTTACTGTGTTACTGGTCCCACACGAGACTGTAGACAGTGGGCCGTTACATCAACATCACGAGTGACAGCTCCTCGTTACTTGTGGTTACTGGTCCCACACGAGACTGTAGACAGTGGGCCGTTACATCAACATCACGAGTGACAGCTCCTCGTTACTGTGTTACTGGTCCCACACGAGACTGTAGACAGTGGGCCGTTACATCAACATCACGAGTGACAGCTCCTCGTTACTGTGTTACTGGTCCCACACGAGACTGTAGACAGTGGGCCGTTACATCAACATCACGAGTGACAGCTCCTCGTTACTGTGGTACTGGTCCCACACGAGACTGTAGACAGTGGGCCGTTACATCAACATCACGAGTGACAGCTCCTCGTTACTGTGGTTACTGGTCCCACACGAGACTTTAGACAGTGGGCCGTTACATCAACATCACGAGTGACAGCTCCTCGTTACTGTGGTACTGGTCCCACACGAGACTGTAGACAGTGGGCCGTTACATCAACATCACGAGTGACAGCTCCTCGTTACTGTGGTACTGGTCCCACACGAGACTGTAGACAGTGGGCCGTTACATCAACATCACGAGTGACAGCTCCTCGTTACTGTGGTTACTGGTCCCACACGAGACTGTAGACAGTGGGCCGTTACATCAACATCACGAGTGACAGCTCCTCGTTACTGTGGTACTGGTCCCACACGAGACTGTAGACAGTGGGCCGTTACATCAACATCACGAAGTGACAGCTCCTCGTTACTGTGGTACTGGTCCCACACGAGACTGTAGACAGTGAGTGTTACATCAACATCACGAGTGACAGCTCCTCGTTACTGTGTTACTGGTCCCACACGAGGGACTGTAGACAGTGGGCCGTGTACATCAACATCACGAGTGACAGCTCCTCGTTACTGTGGTACTGGTCCCCACACGAGACTGTTAGACAGTGAGTCTTACATCAACATCACGAGTGACAGCTCCTCGTTTACTGTGGTACTGGTCCCACACGAGACTGTAGACAGTGGCCGTTACATCAACATCACGAGTGACAGCTCCTCGTTACTGTGGTACTGGTCCCACACGAGACTGTAGACAGTGAGTGTCTTACATCAACATCACGAGTGACAGCTCCTCGTTACTGTGGTACTGGTCCCACACGAGACTGTAGACAGTGAGTGTTACATCAACATCACGAGTGACAGCTCCTCGTTACTGTGGTACTGGTCCCACACGAGACTGTAGACAGTGAGTGTTACATCAACATCACGAGTGACAGCTCCTCGTTACTGTGTTACTGGTCCCACACGAGACTGTAGACAGTGGGCCGTTACATCAACATCACGAGTGACAGCTCCTCGTTACTGTGTTACTGGTCCCACACGAGACTGTAGACAGTGGGCCGGTTACATCAACATCACGAGTGACAGCTCCTCGTTACTGTGGTTACTGGTCCCACACGAGACTGTAGACAGTGGGCCGTTACATCAACATCACGAGTGACAGCTCCTCGTTACTGTGTTTACTGGTCCCACACGAGACTGTAGACAGTGGGGCCGTTACATCAACATCACGAGTGACAGCTCCTAGTTACTGTGGTACTGGTCCCACACGAGACTGTAGACAGTGGGCCGTTACATCAACATCACGAGTGACAGCTCTCGTTACTGTGTTACTGGTCCCACACGAGACTGTAGACAGTGGGCCGTTACATCAACATCACGAGTGACAGCTCCTCGTTACTGGTGGTTACTGGTCCCACACGAGACTGGTTGACAGTGGGACCGTTACATCAACATCACGAGTGACAGCTCCTCGTTACTGTGGTACTGGTCCCACACGAGACTGTAGACAGTGGGCCGTTACATCAACATCACGAGTGACAGCTCCCTCGTTACTGTGGTACTGGTCCCACACGAGACTGTAGACAGTGGGCCGTTACATCAACATCACGAGTGACAGCTCCTCGTTACTGTGGTACTGGTCCCACACGAGACCTGGTAGACAGTGAGTGTTACATCAACATCACGAATGGGACAGCTCCTCGTTACTGTGGTACTGGTCCCACACGAGACTGTAGGACAGTGAGTGTTACATCAACATCACGAGTGACAGCTCCTCGTTACTGTGGTATTGGTCCCACACGAGGACTGTAGACAGTGAGTGTTACATCAACATCACGAGTGACAGCTCCTCGTTACTGTGGTACTGGTCCCACACGAACTGTAGACAGTGAGTGTTACATCAACATCACGAGTGACAGCTCCTCGTTACTGTGGTTACTGGTCCCACACGAGACTGTAGACAGTGAGTGTTACATTCAACATCACGAGTGACAGCTCCTCGTTACTGTGGTACTGGTCCCACACGAGACTGTAGACAGTGAGTTGTTACATCAACATCACGAGTGACAGCTCCTCGTTACTGTGGTACTGGTCCCACACGAGACTGTAGACAGTGGGCCGTTACAATCAACATCACGAGTGACAGCTCCTCGTTACTGTTGTACTGGTCCCACACGAGTCCTGTAGGACAGTGGGCCGTTACATCAACATCACGAGTGACAGCTCCTCGTTACTGTGGTACTGGTCCCACACGAGACTGTAGACAGTGAGTGTTACATCAACATCACGAGTGACAGCTCCTCGTTACTGTGGTACTGGTCCCACACGAGACTGTAGACAGTGGGCCGTTACATCAACATCACGAGTGACAGCTCCTCGTTACTGTGGTACTGGTCCCACACGAGACTGTAGACAGTGAGTCTTACATCAACATCACGAGTGACAGCTCCTCGTTACTGTGGTACTGGTCCCACACGAGACTGTAGACAGTGAGTGTTACATCAACATCACGAGTGGACAGCTCCTCGTTACTGTGGTACTGGTCCCACACGAGACTGTAGACAGTGAGTGTTACATCAACATCACGAGTGACAGCTCCTCGTTACTGTGTTACTGGTCCCACACGAGACTGTAGACAGTGGGCCGTTACATCAACATCACGAGTGACAGCTCCTCGTTACTGTGGTACTGGTCCCACACGAGACTGTAGACAGTGAGTGTTACATCAACATCACGAGTGACAGCTCCTCGTTAACTGTGGTACTGGTCCCACACGAGACTGTAGACAGTGAGTGTTACATCAAACATCACGAGTGACAGCTCCTCGTTACTGTGTTACTGGTCCCACACGAGACTGTAGACAGTGGGCCGTTACATCAACATCACGAGTGGACAGCTCCTCGTTACTGTGGTACTGGTCCCACACGAGACTGTAGACAGTGAGTCTTACATCAACATCACGAGTGACAGCTCCTCGTTACTGTGGTACTGGTTCCCACACGAGACTGTAGACAGTGAGTGTTACATCAACATCACGAGTGACAGCTCCTCGTTACTGTGGTACTGGTCCCACACGAGACTGTAGACAGTGAGTGTTACATCAAACATCACTAGTGACAGCTCCTCGTTACTGTGTTACTGGTCCCACACGAGACTGTAGACAGTGGGCGTTACATCAACATCACGAGAGTGACAGCTCCTCGTTACTGTGGTAACTGGTCCCACACGAGACTGTAGACAGTGAGTGTTACATCAACATCACGAGTGACAGCTCCTCGTTACTGTGGTACTGGTCCCACACGAGACTGTAGACAGTGAGTGTTACATCAACATCACGAGTGACAGCTCCTCGTTACTGTGTTACTGGTCCCACACGAGACTGTAGACAGTGGGCCGTTACATTCAACATCACGAGTGACAGCTCCTCGTTACTGTGGTACTGGGTCCCACACGAGACTGTAGACAGTGGGCCGTTACATCAACATCACGAGTGACAGCTCCTCGTTACTGTGGTACTGGTCCCACACGAGACTGTAGACAGTGAGTGTTACATCAACATCACGAGTGACAGCTCCTCGTTACTGTGGTACCGATTCCACACGAGACTGTAGAACAGTGGGCCGTTACATCAACATCACGAGTGACAGCTCCTCGTTACTGTGGGTACTGGTCCCACACACGAGACTGTAGACAGTGAGTGTTACATCAATATCACGAGTGACAGCTCCTCGTTTACTGTGTTACTGGTCCCACACGAGACTGTAGACAGTGGGCCGTTACATCAACATCACGAGTGACAGCTCCTCGTTACTGTGGTACTGGTCCCACACGAGACTGTAGACAGTGGGCCGTTACATCAACATCACGAGTGACAGCTCCTCGTTACTGTGGTACTGGTCCCACACGAGACTGTAGACAGTCAGTGTTACATCAACATCACGAGTGACAGGATCCTCGTTACTGTGGTACCGATTCCACACGAGACTGTAGACAGTGGGCCGTTACATCAACATCACGAGTGACAGCTCTCGTTTACTGTGGTACTGGTCCCACACGAGACTGTAGACAGTGAGTGTTACACAACGACATCTGAGTGACAGCTCCTCGTTACCGGGAGGGTACTGATTCCACCACGAGACTGTAGACAGTGGGCCGTTTACATCTACATCACGAGTGACAGCTCCTCGTTACTGTGGTACTGGTACCACACTAGACTGTAGACAGTGGGCCGTTACATCAACATCACGAGTGACAGCTCCTCGTTACTGTGGTACTGGTCCCACACGAGACAGTAGACAGTGAGTGTTACACCGACATCTGAGTGACAGCTCCTCGTTACCGGGGTACTGATTCCACACGAGACTGTAGACAGTGGGCTGTTACATCAACATCACGAGTGACAGCTCCTCGTTTACTGTGGTACTGGTCCCACACGAGACTGTAGACAGGTGGGCTGTTACATCAACATCACGAGTGACAGCTCCTCGTTACTGTGGTACTGGTCCCACGCGAGACTGTAGACAGTTTAGTGTTACATCAACATCACGAGTGACAGCCCCTCGTTACCGGTGTAATGGTCCCACACGAGACTGTAAACAGTGAAGTGTTACAACATCACGAGTGACAGCCCCCTCGTTACCGGTGTAATGGTCCCACACGAGACTGTAAACAGTTTAGTGCTACACCGACATCTGAGTGACAGATCCTCGTTACCGGGGTACTGATTCCACACGAGACTGTAGACAGTGGGGCCGTTACATCAACATCACGAGTGACAGCTCCTCGTTACTGTGGTACTGGTCCCACGCGAGACTGTAGACAGTTTAGTGTTACACCGACATCTGAGTGACAGCTCCTCGTTACCGGGGTACTGATTCCACACGAGACTGTATACAGTGGCCGTTACATCAACATCACGAGTGACAGCTCCTTGTTACTGTGGTACTGGTCCCACACGAGACTGTAGACAGTGGGCCGTTACATCAAACATCACGAGTGACAGCTCCTTGTTACTGTGGTACTGGTCCCACACGAGACTGTAGACAGTGGGCCGTTACATCAACATCACGAGTGACAGCTCCTTGTTACTGTGGTACTGGTCCCCACACGAGACTGTAGACAGTGGGCCGTTACATCAACATCACGAGTGACAGCTCCTTGTTACTGTGGTACTGGTCCCACACGAGACTGTAGACAGTGGGCCGTTACATCAACATCACGAGTGACAGCTCCTTGTTACTGTGGTACTGGTCCCACACGAGACTGTAGATAGTGGGCCGTTACATCAACATCACGAGTGACGGCTCCTTGTTACTGTGGTACTGGTCCCACACGAGACTGTAGACAGTGGGCCGTTATATCCTTACATCCTGATAGATGGAATGCTTCCGTTTTGCACACAGGTGTGTCTGATCACAACGCCATCATTTTCAGTACACCAATGAACGTGACTTCAGACAATCTTAAGTTAAAGAAACTTGTTAGGCCTATCAATCCTCAGAACTCTAAGCTATTTCTAACTTACCTTAATAGTATAAATTGGTTAGCTATATATAATAGTAAGGATGACTTAAACAATAAGTTCAATAAGTTCTTTGATTTGTTGTTATGGGCGGTAAACAGCGCAATGCCTATGAAAACTGTTGGGATAACCAACAGAATAGTAAATCTAACAACAAATGGTACAATGAGGACTTAAGAATATTAAAGGTCCAACTTGACAATGCTTACTATTTATTCTGCAACACTAACTGTAACAGGTCTAAAGAAAATTATATTGCTCTTAAGAGAACGTACAAGGCAGAAATTAAAAAGCCAAACTTAATCATAATAACAACATAATTGACAGTTCAAACAATAAATCAAAAGCTGCATGGTCTGTCATAAATCAGCTTAGAAATGTTAACAGTAAGCCTCCCAATATTAACGCTAATTTAACGCCTGATGCTTTTTAACAGTTTTTTTCTTACCAGTGTAGAACAAATTTGTAATAGCATACCAACTGATGTAAATAAGCCTAATCATAGTGTTTTTCTTGACAATAGTGAGAACTGTGCAACAGGAAAACAATTCAGTAGGGTTATTCACTCTTAGAAGTTTTACAGGTAGAAGAAGTCTACCTAGCATAAACCAACTGAATAATGCACTTGTCTTGATATATATGGCACCAATGCAGCAATACTGAAGTTATCAGCTAGGTCTATTTGTGAAGTACTAACATATCTTTTCAACTTGTGTATTAAGCAGGGTATTTATCCTGACAAACTAAAAGTAAGTAAAGGTCATTCCAATACACAAAAGAGGGCCTAGGGATGATTGTGCCAACTATAGGCCAATATCCATTGTTCCGACGCTGTCAAAGGTCTTGGAAACGTCTCATTCATGAACAACTTTCCTCCTTCTTGGAATCAAATATGTTATTGTCCAAGAATCAGTACGGCTTTAGACCTAACCATAGCACTGTTGAAGCTACTCAGGATTTGATCTTGAAATTGTTTTGAAGGACTGGAGAACAACCTGAACGTTCTTTTCAGATCATTTGATATGTCCAAGGCCTTTGACACAGTGTCGCATCATATTTTACTGGATAAGATGTATTTTTTATTCTATTGACAACAGTGTTAGTGCAGTTCTTAAGATCTTATTTGAACAATCGATGGCAATCCGTATTCCTAAATGGCTCTTACTCAAAACAGTTAAGTGTAAAAACAAGGTGTCCCACAAGGGTCCATTTTGGGACCCTTGCTTTTCATACTCTATGTTAATGACCCTGCCGTACAACCTAAATGCTCATTCAGTAAAATCATTTCTATTTGCTGACGAATTTGGCAGTGTGTGTCCAGTGGTAACAGTGCAGAAAATGTGGATTACATAAATCGACACCAAAACTAAAACCATTCATGACTGGTGTAATGCAAATAAGTTAAGCCTTAATGACGGGAAAACTCAGGACCTTGCTTTCAGCCTTAGCAATCGGGGGGAAGTAACCCACTCAAAATTCTTGGGGTTCACAGTCCAGAGCAATCTTAACATGGCATCAGCAAATTGACAGTCTTGCGAACAAAATTTCAAAAGGCATTTTCATGATCAGAGCACTTAAAGGCAGTGTCTCTGTTGGTGTTCTGCTCTGTGTTTACTATATGGCCACATACATAGCTACCTCTCTTATGGAACTTCAATCTGGGCAAACCATGGGATATGTACAGAAGCTTTTTGTGCTGCAAAAAAAGCAATCCGTCTGATTTGTGATGCACACTGGCAGGCCCACTGTAAAGAGCTCTTCATTAGGTTAGGTGTCCTTTCATTGCCTTCTATGTATATATTTAGCACACTCTTGTTTGTTAAGAGGAACTTGGCACTTTTGCCTGCAATGTCTGAGGTCCATAACTATGCAACTAGAAACAAAAATAAACTTATAAGTGAACGATGCAGATACTCTGCAACTCAGAAGAGTTTTCTATACCAAGGCATAAAAATGTTTAATGTTTTGCCGGAAGGTATTAAAGAGCTGCCACTCACTAGATTTAGACTAAAAACTAAAGAACTTTCTAGTTGCAACCTGCATTATACGATGTAACAGAATTTTACGGAAGTTGTTAACTCTTTAAGTTAGGTTAAGTAACCTTTTAAGTTGACTTTTGTTATACATGTGAACATGTTTACAACAAATAAATATTTGATTTGATTTGATTTGATATATCAACATCACGAGTGACAGCTCCTTGTTACTGTGGTACTGGTCCCACACGAGGACTGTAGACAGTGGGCCGTTACATCAACATCACGAGTGGACAGCTCCGTGTTACTGTGGTACTGGTCCCACACGAGACTGTAGATAGTGGGCCGTTACATCAACATCACGAGTGACGGCTCCTTGTTACTGTGGTACTGGTCCCACACGAGACTGTAGACAGTGGGCCGTTATATCAACATCACGAGTGACAGCTCCTTGTTTACTGTGGTACTGGTCCCACACGAGACAGTAGACAGTGAGTGTTACACCGACATCACGAGTGACAGCTCCTTGTTACTGTGGTACTGGTCCCACACGAGACTGTAGATAGTGGGCCGTTACATCAACATCACGAGTGACGGCTCCTTGTTACTGTGGTACTGGTCCCATACGAGACTGTAGACAGTGGGCTGTTACATCAACATCACGAGTGACAGCTCCTTGTTACAGTGGTACTGGTCCCACACGAGACTGTAGATAGTGGGCCGTTACATCAACATCACGAGTGACGGCTCCTTGTTACTGTGGTACTGGTCCCACACGAGACTGTAGACAGTGGGCCGTTACATCAACATCACGAGTGACAGCTCCTTGTTACTGTGGTACTGGTCCCACACGAGACTGTAGACAGTGGGCCGTTACATCAACATCACGAGTGACAGCTCCTTGTTACTGTGGTACTGGTCCCACACGAGACTGTAGACAGTGGGCCGTTACATCAACATCACGAGTGACGGCTCCTTGTTACTGTGGTACTGGTCCCACACGAGACTGTAGACAGTGGGCCGTTACATCAACATCACGAGTGACAGCTCCTTGTTACTGTGGTACTGGTCCCACACGAGACTGTAGACAGTGGGCCGTTACATCAACATCACGAGTGACAGCTCCTTGTTACTGTGGTACTGGTCCCACACGAGACTGTAGACAGTGGGCCGTTACATCAACATCACAAGTGACGGCTCCTTGTTACTGTGGTACTGGTCCCACACGAGACTGTAGACAGTGGGCCGTTACATCAACATCACGAGTGACAGCTCCTCGTTACTGTGGTACTGGTCCCACACGAGACTGTAGACAGTGGGCCGTTACATCAACATCAGGAGTGACAGCCCCTCGTTACTGTGGTACTGGTCCTACACGAGACTGTAGACAGTGGGCCGTTACATCAACATCACGAGTGACAGCCCCTCGTTACTGTGGTACTGGTCCCACACGAGACTGTAGACAGTGGGCCGTTACATCAACATCAGGAGTGACAGCTCCTCGTTACTGTGGTACTGGTCCCACACGAGACTGTAGACAGTGGGCCGTTACATCAACATCAGGAGTGACAGCCCCTCGTTACCGCGGTAAGGGCCATGAACAGTAATAACAAGGACTGAATAACAATAACAATGTGTCGCTTGAGGTACAAGCAGTCTTGCATCCCCCATACTATCCGGTCGCAATTTGTGTCACATTTTTGTTTAGTTTGTGTTCTATTATGCACATGTAATTTTATGTCATTTCTTAGTAATTATAACCATTGACTTATTTTCCCTTTATATAAATAAATAGTAAAGTTCTACTTGAACATATTAAAGAATAGAAGTGTGATTTTAAAGATTAAAAAATTATACTTTTCTTGATTATAATTATTCAAGTTCTAACCTTTCAAAAAAAAAATGGTATCATTTAAACTATTCACATTCAAAATTAAATTGATTAAATTACAAGTAGGTTAAGCAGTAAGTTCGTCTATATTTTGTTACCACAAATGTAAAAGTTTGTTCAAAATAATGCAGTAATTTAAGCTATTCTATATGACAAAATGTCAAAATTGTCATTTATTTGATATTCTACTTATTTCGTATGTACATTAATTCTTCATACGTAATTATTTCCAGTTTACATTTTTTTCTAATGTAAAATATAAAAATGTTCTGTGTTTTAATAATAACAGTGTTTCTCTATTAATTAAAAAGATGTAATTTAAAAAGTGAGGCTAAATTGTGTTAATAATAGCCATTTTCATATGAGTTTTCATATCCCGACCTCTTGGCTTCAAAAATAACATTATGAATTATTTGTACAAAATTTCACATTTTAGAGCTGTGATACAGGTTCTGGTCTGAACCTGTATGTCCTGGTTAAAATTTGAGCTTTCATACGATGATTGTCTTGTATGACTTCAACAAATTCGAGAGCTTATTTGTTGCATTGTTACGTTTGAACTATGATTAATATAAAATATTGTAAAAGATTTTTTTCACTTTGCTCGTCAAAATGTACTTGAAGTTTATCCTATTTAATTTCAATTACAGTTCTGATGTAAGAGATTGTTAAAGTTTTCAATATGTAGTTTGATTTATTTCATTTAGGCTAACTAACAGTATTTTTACTGAATATAAATAAAAATATATTTAATATAAATATATATTTTAATTTGTATTAAAATAAATAAAAAATTTAATAATTTGTATTTATTTTTATGTATGCTTTTATATTTTAAATAAATATCTATTGCATAAAAACTAATTACGGCACAATATGTCCGTTTTGTCTCAAAATGTTTATGTATTACTATTATTGTGAGTTTTATGACTATTTATTCCAATCTAGGTTGCAGTTAGTTTTGTACATAAAGTTAAAAAAAAAGAAAAAAATCATTTATTTAAAATTTATGTGCACTGTACAAAAATTATGACTTTTTGTTTAGAACAATACGTTTAGTATAAAATAATATATCAATTAAGTATATTTTGTTACGGGTATAGTTTCGGATTTTGAACAGAAAAGTTTTTGTGTTGTCAACAAATAACAAATAAATCAGCAAATTGTATATTACAATATTATACACAATTTAAAAAAAAAAAAAATAACAAATATATCATATGTTAATGGAGACATTCTGCAGGAGGATGTCTCACCAAAGCTGTAAAGTGACAAAACCCGATAAGTCATCTCACCTACAGAAACAATGCAGCAATTTCTCGAATCCTGTATTGCGCGCCTTTATGACATTGTATTTGTCTACGTTTATGTGACGTACAACGTAATACGAAATTCGTCAGGCGAGCTGGATCTGTGTGCATGTTCCACAGCAGTGTTCACTGTGCTTCCTTGAGTCTTTTCTATTTCTAAGAGTTTAAGCTATTAAATAATACAACTACTCATATTGACACTGTGGTATTAACTTAAATAAACGTGTATAATTTATATCGCTAATGAATAAGAATATGATGCTCTTTATAAAGCGCATTGGATTTATATGTATATTTCATACATGGAAATACAACAAAGGATAAATGCAGCACACAGAAGTTTATCAGCTTGCCACAAGCTATTAAGCTCTCGACTACTATCACACAAAACCAAACTCCGCGTATATAAAACCATTATAAGACCAGTTCTGTTATATGGCTCAGAAAACTGGGTGTTAAGTAAAAAAACAGAAAAACGTTTGATAGTATTTGAGAACAAATTATTGAGAAAAATCTACGGGCCAACCCTTGATGATGGAGAGTGGAGGATAAAACATAATGTAGAGTTGAGGCAACTATATATATGGACCCAGACATAGTGGCCGAGGTGAGAAGTAGGAGAATGAGATGGGCTGGCCATTTACTAAGGAAGGAGGACAACTCCTTAGTCAAGAACGTCCTTGTAAACAATCCGGAGGGCAGAAGACCACCAGGAAGGCCCAAGTTGAGATGAGAGACCAGATCAGAAGAGACATAAGAAAACTGGGAAGAAGATAAGAAGAGGCAATGGATAGAGAGATCTGGAGGCAGTGTGTTGGCGAGGCAAAGTACCACCTTGGGTACCAAGAGCCACGGCAGTAAGTAGTAGTAGTAGTAGTAGTAGTAGTAGTAGTAGTAGTAGTAGTAGTAGTAGTAGTAGTAGTAGTAGTAGTAGTAGTAGTAGTAGTAGTAGTAGTAGTAGTAGTAGTAGTAGTAGTAGTAGTAGTAGTAGTAGTAGTAGTAGTAGTAGTAGTAGTAGTAGTAGTAGTAGTAGTAGTAGTAGTAGTAGTAGTAGTAGTAGTAGTAGTAGTAGTAGTAGTAGTAGTAGTAGTAGTAGTAGTAGTAGTAGTAGTAGTAGTAGTAGTAGTAGTAGTAGTTAGTAGTAGTAGTAGTAGTAGTAGTAGTAGTAGTAGTAGTAGTAGTAGTAGTAGTAGTAGTAGTAGTAGTAGTAGTAGTAGTAGTAGTAGTAGTAGTAGTAGTAGTAGTAGTAGTAGTAGTAGTAGTAGTAGTAGTAGTAGTAGTAGTAGTAGTAGTAGTAGTAGTAGTAGTAGTAGTAGTAGTAGTAGTAGTAGTAGTAGTAGTAGTAGTAGTAGTAGTAGTAGTAGTAGTAGTAGTAGTAGTAGTAGTAGTAGTAGTAGTAGTAGTAGTAGTAGTAGTAGTAGTAGTAGTAGTAGTAGTAGTAGTAGTAGTAGTAGTAGGAGTAGCAGTAGCAGTAGCAGCAGCAGCAGCAGCAGCAGCAGCAGCAGCAGCAGCAGCAGCAGCAGCAGCAGCAGCAGCAGCAGCAGCAGTAGCAGTAGCAGTAGCAGTAGCAGTAGCAGTAGCAGTAGCAGTAGTAGTAGTAGTAGTAGTAGTAGTAGTAGTAGTAGTAGTAGTAGTAGTAGTAGTAGTAGTAGTAGTAGTAGTAGTTAGTAGTAGTAAGTAGTAGTAGTAGTAGTAGTAGTAGTAGTAGTAGTAGTAGTAGTAGTAGTAGTAGTAGTTAGTAGTAGTAGTAGTAGTAGTAGTAGTAGTAGTAGTAGTAGTAGTAGTAGTAGTAGTAGTAGTAGTAGTAGTAGTAGTAGTAGTAGTAGTAGTAGTAGTAGTAGTAGTAGTAGTAGTAGTAGTAGTAGTAGTAGTAGTAGTAGTAGTAGTAGTAGTAGTTGTAGTAGTAGTAGTAGTAGTAGTAGTAGTAGTAGTAGTAGTAGTAGTAGTAGTAGTAGTAGTAGTAGTAGTAGTAGTAGTAGTAGTAGTAGTAGTAGTAGTAGTAGTAGTAGTAGTAGTAGTAGTAGTAGTAGTAGTAGTAGTAGTAGTAGTAGTAGTAGTAGTAGTAGTAGTAGTAGTAGTAGTAGTTGTAGTAGTAGTAGTAGTAGTAGTAGTAGTAGTAGTAGTAGTAGTAGTAGTAGTAGTAGTAGTAGTAGTAGTAGTAGTAGTAGTAGTAGTAGTTGAGTAGTAGTAGTAGTAGTAGTAGTAGTAGTAGTAGTAGTAGTAGTAGTAGTAGTAGTAGTAGTAGTAGTAGTAGTAGTAGTAGTAGTAGTAGTAGTAGTAGTAGTAGTAGTAGTAGTAGTAGTAGTAGTAGTAGTAGTAGTAGTAGTAGTAGTAGTAGTAGTAGTAGTAGTAGTAGTAGTAGTAGTAGTAGTAGTAGTAGTAGTAGTAGTAGTAGTAGTAGTAGTAGTAGTAGTAGTAGTAGTAGTAGTAGTAGTAGTAGTAGTAGTAGTAGTAGTAGTAGTAGTAGTAGTAGTAGTAGTAGTAGTAGTAGTAGTAGTAGTAGTAGTAGTAGTAGTAGTAGTAGTAGTAGTAGTAGTAGTAGTAGTAGTAGTAGTAGTAGTAGTAGTAGTAGTAGTAGTAGTAGTAGTAGTAGTAGTAGTAGTAGTAGTAGTAGTAGTAGTAGTAGTAGTAGTAGTAGTAGTATTTCATACAGTAATTATATAAGTTCATGTATTTTTGCAGATTTTCTATTCTGTGTTTATTAACTGCATAATTTAGTATGTTTCCAGTTGTTTTTTTTCTGATGTACAGGGTGTTTCAGAGATGTTCAGAA
This sequence comes from Homalodisca vitripennis, assembly GCF_021130785.1. NCBI lineage: Eukaryota > Metazoa > Arthropoda > Insecta > Hemiptera > Cicadellidae > Homalodisca > Homalodisca vitripennis. The sequence goes on along the minus strand of NC_060209.1, from coordinate 200,487,603 downwards.
AAAGACAGTAGACTAAAAAAAACAAAAAGGTTTATATGGACCTATGTCCTGTCTTACATTGCTTTGTTTATGTATATTCATATGTGGTTTTAAACGAAAAGTCACCACTAAAATATAGATATAACATAAAATCTTTATGTAATTTTTACATTATTAATTCGAATATCGCCGTATATTCGAAATAGCAGAATTAAAAAGTTTTAAAAAATATCTAGAAAACCATAAATCCTACTATAAAATTGCAAGAATAATGTTTTGTTTTAAATTTAGTAAAACATCCAACGGTATCCTATGTGTGTAAATTGGTTGAAAATAAAATATTTATGAGTATTTAAATACAAATTTATCTGTGGATGTAAGTGTTCTATTGTAACTGAAACAGCTGTTGATGATGAAAAGTCCAACTATTAAAAATGAGCGCTTAGATTTAAAAGAATATTTTCAACGTGTAAGAAACAACAAAAACCCAACCACTAAAATAGCCACAACTCTCATTTTCTAATCGATGGACACAAATTGAATACTGCTTAATTTTTCATTAAATTTCCAACAAAACCTTGCTCATACAATTTTTTTTAATTTACGGTTTTCATGGTACTAAATTTAACAAATAGACGGTTAGACTATTTATTAAATTATTCGTAAAAATCCGTTCGATTAGCTTTACCTAAACTCTAAGAGTCATGTTATTCACACCAAGAAGATATGTTTGTTTGCTTGTTTTTGTGTCTACTGTTATTTTTTTTTTTTAAGTTCTGCCAACCTGCACATACGTAAAACACCGTGTATACTGTATCGTCATAATTTTTGTAAATTGAACACTTGGTTTGTGATATTGACATAATAAAAGTAACTCGTAAAAGTGAACATGTACTGAAGGTTTTCATATGTATTTTTGTGTTATGTTATTGACGTTGCTATCAAATTTGATATTTTGCTATACATATTTTATGATCATAAATTGCACAGTATTACGTCGTTTCATTGACGTGTATTAGTCACAAATATTCAAGTACGACTGTACAGTCATAATGGTGAAGGCTTCTAATATGCTGTTACTGTATTTTATCGCATGATATATAATGTAGAAGAGTTTAACCTCATGTACTAGCTGGGATAGTATTCGAAAAATAGCGAAGCTCTTAATTCTTAGCCGAGTACGCTGTAACACAGATACAGCTGATATATGGAGGTCTATCTGTGTCTCAAGAGACGAAACAACCTCGAAACATTTTCACTAGATGGAGTATCTGTTCCTTGCCTCAACGCAAGGATCCCCAAGGGGCCTGAAGTTGAATAACACTCACTATGCTATAGCAGCCACAATAGGTGATGTGCGGCATAGCTTTTGCAGGGAGCAAAACCGTTTTAACTCTGATCGTTGTGCGTTGAGTAAAGGAGTAGATACTCCGCCTGTGAAGTTGTTTCAAGGTTGTTCTGTCTCTTCAGACACAGATAGACCAGCATATATCAGCTGTCACTGTGTTACAGCGTAGCACTCAGTTGAAGATTGAGCTTCGCTCTCTCTTCAAGTACCATACCGACCGTGTAGGAGACTAAACCGTACTACTAAACTTTCCTAGCTAAACCGATTGCTGCACAAAACTGGTCCATCTTTTCATATATACAATGTATTGTTATCCATCGTGACACTTCTATTTTCAACGTTATCGTGTTGGGTATTGATTGGTGTTGTTTACTTGATATATTCAATTATTTAAAACTGTGTACATGAAACGGCAGACAGACGGCTGCCAAGAGATGGTTGATTAGACGGACAGACAAATGGACTGACTGCTGGCAAGAGTAGTTTGCTTAGACGGACAAACAAATTGGCGGACGGCTGTCAAGAATTGTTTGCTGAGACGGACAGACAAATGGGCGGACGTCTATCAAAAGTAGTTTGCTTACACGGACAGGCAAATGCGGACGGACGGTCGTCAAGAGTTGTTTGCTCAGACTGACAGACAAATGAACGGACGTCTGTCAAAAGTAGTTTGCTTAGACGAACAGACAAATGGGCGGACGTCTGTCAAAAGTAGTTTGCTTACACTGACAGGCAAATGGGCGGACGTCTGTCAAGAGTTGTTTGCTCAGACGGACAGACAAATATACAGACGGCTGTCAAGAGTTTTTTGCTTAGACGGACAGACAAATATACAGACGGCTGTCAAGAGTTGTTTGCTTAGACGGACAGATAAATAGATGGACGGCTGTCAAGAGTGTTTGCTTAGACGGACGGACACGATTCTAAGCAAGCTCTGACGAATCCTTGATAAAATTAAAAGGCACGGTAACTTTATTAACTTTGCTAATGCTTATGCAGTACATAAATACATAGTAACATACAATAAACTATATGAATACATAATTCTGGATATATCCGCCCATATAGGTTATCTCACATCCAAGTAAAGCGACTCATCGTCTTTGAATAGCTCGCTGAGTGTAAGATAAACACATTCTGTTTGCTCTACCTCTCTATTTGAACTCCAAACCTGTTAAGAAGGCCTTATCATACATTTAGGTTTGGATTAAGTAACATTAGCCCACGAATAACTGAAAATAAACTTTTAAATGTGACCGTGTTTCTTTTAACGTATTCAATACCACTTTTTAGATGAAAATATCGAATGTTTTATTATTTCATATTTGTTTGTTTTATTCTGAGCAAAAATAAATTTACTTATCCGATGTCTATAAATATCGTATATATAATAAACTATTCAGCTATGTTACCATATGGTGTGACTGAAACTTCGGGGTATCAAATGCTAATGTTTAATTTATGCATTATATATTTACTATGTATTGAACAATGGTTTTAATAAAACCAGTAGAACTAAACATGCTTCTGAACCTGAGAAATTTCTAGCTGAGCCTATCCTGGTCTTTTAATAGCCGCATTTTGCAGGGCTTTTAGGCTTACCTGTCAGTTAGAAGTAATTTATTAATTATGTTTATTGCAAGTTCATTGGCAAAGAGAATTTTTTTAATAATATTCAAGGCCTAAATTATCCAATAGAACTAAAATTTATTGGCAAAATCTGAATACAAAAGGCTGATAAAGAAATTCGGGAGTGGAACAAGAGATGAAGGTCAAAGCAGTCCAGGAGTATTTTAAAGTAATAAAAGTGTTTGTTTTTGAGCCTGCGTTTTTTCAAAACTATATTTTTCAAGATTAGATACAACAATCCCTTGGACTAATATAAATAGAGGACTAGAATATTTTTGTTTCATATTATATTCCCATAAAGTACACTAAAAATATTTACTTTATATAATTTTTATTAGAATTTAAATTTTTAATGCCACAAACATGTATTTATATCATATGTTTTTTATATAAATAATTGTTTCAGAATAATATGTTTCTCAATTAACTTTAAATATTTTTTTTAATAGTAGTGTATTTTTAGTAGTTTTTGAAAAAAAATGTACCTATCCAAATCTATCACATTTTATAACAAGGTGGAGCCCTAGGTAGCACAACTCCCTTAAGTCGGTAATTCTTATATCAAAATTTAATTTTAATTTCAAATATTCGTTTTAGTCCTTGTTAAAAACTAAGAACAAAATTATTCGCTACAAAGCATTTTCACTCCTATGGTCATCTGGGATTAATGTTATTAAAAAAAATTGGATCAGTTATCAAATCTTAAGGAAGCCTTATGTTGTTTATTTGTTAATTCTATATATTGTATTGCAGTCTGTATTCTTAGTTACTATACTTATATCTCTTTGGTGTTTTACCAGATGCGCGTATTCATGCATTGTACTAAAAATAAAATGTTATTTATTTAACACCAACTCATAGCCTCATATAACTTGGAAGTAATTATTTTATAACAAATTACTTCCTATCACATTTACTGATTCTGAAGACCTGAAAACATCGTGAACGTTAAAATAACGTGAACTTTAACGAGATTTAAAAGATCGCAAAATGAAATTTTGACACTCAATATGAGAGTCAATCATTCGGTAGGAAATTCGCAAATTCGAAGTGCAGACCGAACAAACACAAACCACGAAAGCAAAGAGCGAGTGAAAGGACTGAGGATAACAGGGTTGTTACGGGTATTCGGCATCATTACGTGCTACAAAAACTGTAACAAAACGTACAGAGAATTTGTGTTTGCGGTTACTCTTTGCTTCCTTAATTCTAAATTGCGCATTGTTTCTGTTTTATTTTAGTCCTTCGTTTCGAATGATAATGAAAAAATATACTATTTATATTAGTAAATTACTGACCCTTCTTCGTCATTATTTGCTATTAACTTTTTATATTATACAATGAACTATCGTACATGTGAATACATCAACGTTGTTTACTTATGAATGATTCATTTTTATGTTTATACCATCCGTTCTGCTATGTTTATATGTTTATTAATTAACTTTCCTATTTGTTTCAGAACGTGAAAAATTAAGCTGGAACTAGTTCTGGGGAAATTGTGTAAGTTATTTAGCATAATAGTTTCCAATTTTGGTAACAATTCAATACATTATTAATGGTTGAAATTAGCAATTTTGTATGCATGAACTCTTGGACTGTATGACCATGGATTTGGATTAGTCCTCACAGTATCAGAAATGTAAGAAGTCTATCTTTTTTGTTGGGTTTCAGATGATGATATTGCGGTTTAAAAATAAGCCTTTGGATTGTGACGTAAGCCACAAGACATTAAAGGTTGCAGAAATATAAATTCCTTCCAATAATCATCACTTACACAAATTTTTCCTTTCTGACAGAGTTTTGGAAGGGCATGTGGAAGCAGATCTGTCTACAGCAGCGATTTCTAGAAGATTTACTTAGAGATTTATAAAATCGCGATGACAGAGTTCAGTGATGGTAGGAGACATTCTACGTTAAACCCCCTTTTAAAAGTCACAAAAAAAGCATTTATACTAACTGCAGATATAGTATTATACATTGAGAGTTTGTCATTTATACAGTGATCCTATGAAAAACTTCACATCCTTGTTGGACATCGGGATGAAGTTTCTAAATATTCTAAATACAGGGGGTTCTACCTGGATCGTCATTATCCAACATTAAGTAATAATGTCTTTACTGCCACTGTATGAATGGCAATCAGTGGGATAATTTTTTTCTGCACAGAAATCTATCTGCAGTGTAGATTATGATGTTTCCAGTATCTGCTCCAAGCAGAACTGATTCCACCATGGCCTCCAAAATGGATGGCTCCCAAAACTCTGTCATGAATATAAAACTTTTGTCTACCATCTCTGAAGTAAGTGTTGATCCTTGGAAGAAGTTTTTATCTATGTGGCCTTTTCTGTGCCATTGCTACACGTCATAAGCCAAAGACTTCCTTGTAAACTGTCACCTGAAACCCAAGATGAAGAGAAAATATCTTCTACCATCTCTGATATTATGAGGATTAAAAGTATTTAAAATTTTCAATAAAATCAATTTATTTTTATTTTTCAATTATAAAACGAGTTGATGCGTAGCAATGTTTGTAATAAAAATTTATTAGATGTGTCCCATAAATAAAAGATTTACAACGGCGACTGAGAGCCACTATTGTATGGGAAGTGAAGGTACATCAACCTTCCCTTGTTACTTTCGAACATCTATAGATTGTACTCTTATATCGCAGTAGAGTTGCAGGTAGGTGTGGGGTAATGACCGGTTCCCCCAGTCTGGAGCAGACAAGTCCGCCTCGTTATCTCAGGGCTAAGAGACAGCTCTGATGAATACCTCGTCATCCTCTCCCTCACACCCACACACAAACAAACACACACACACACACACACACACACACACACACACACACACACACACACACACACACACACACACACACACACACAGAGAGAGAGTTTTCTCCTTCCAACCTCACCTCTCTGCTCGAGCACTGCTTGGGCTTTCGGTTTTTATCGAATGTACGCTGAACTTTATTGTTAGTGAACTTCCATATACGGGTACACTGAACTATCTTGTGAATTCCCTCTTCGCGACATCTAAACCTGATAGGTTGACATTTAAACCGATCTTAGACTCTACAGCATGCATTTTTTAAACATTTTTATATAATGTGTTTCGTGAGAGGGTGGCATAACTTCAGGAAATGATAGTATACACACAAAAAACGATTTATATGAACTCACCTCAATTCGTTTAGTGCCCGTCTGTCCATATAAGTTTATATTGTAAAAATAAAATCTAAAACAATTTTCATATCAAGCCTATTTAAGGGTCATTTGTAAAATCCTAAGTAAATAGTATTTATTTCAGTTTTAAAATGGCAGCAATTTAAAGTTTTCAAATTTAAATATCTTAGAAATCTTTAATCTTACATCAAATTTGCAAGAATAATGTTTTTGCTGGAAATTTAGTAACAAATCCTACTTGTGTAAATTGGCTATAAAATAATTTACTGCTATTTTATTTGTTAAATATAAATATAAAGTAGCCGTGAAATGAATTTCTAGATAGAGAAATAGGCTCTACTTTAATTAAATCAGCTGTTCGTATTTATGCAACTACGTGTTATAGTGTCTAAGATCGGTTTAAAGTGCCACCTTATCGGATATAGGTCTTACGAAGCCGGAGTTTGGAATGTGTAATGAAAACTCCGAAGCACTTGGATATGAGGGTTCGTAAGAAAGTGTAAATATCCATTTAATAAAACGTATTTTATATTTCAATCAACAAACCAAAATAAAATATCACGACAGCAGATTAAAATTTAAAAAACAACATTTAAAGAAATAAACGAATAATTGAAATAGATGTTGAACAACTGTTTCTGTGAAAACACTCGAGGATTAATTCGGCTTTACGCTCCAATTACATCAGGCCTTTCTGGTTGCGACACAAATTAATTAATTATTAAAATATCAATTAATAAATAATCTGAGCAGTAATTTTTAATCATTATAGAAATGTTCAAAACACAATTTAATTTCGGCTACATTACACGACATGTCTTGCGTTTTATAAAACATATAGTTTAAACCCCGTGTAGTTCAACGTAGCAAACAGGATGTCACCTCGGCTCCAGTGACGCGAGTAATACCAGTTAGCAATTCAGTCAACGGAGCGATGTTTAACGTAGCAAAGTGGCCGTCACCTCGGCTCCAGTGACGCGAGTAATGCCAGTTAGCAATTCAGTCAACGGAGCGATGTTTAACGTAGCAAAGTGGCCGTCACCTCGGCTCCAGTGACGCGAGTAATGCCAGTTAGCAATTCAGTCAACGGAGCGATGTTTAACGTTGCAAAGTGGCGTCACCTCGGCTCCAGTGACGCGAGTTAATGCCAGTTAGCAATTCAGTCAACGGAGCGATGTTTAACGTAGCAAAGTGGCCGTCACCTCGGCTCCAGTGTTGCGAGTAATACCAGTTAAGCATTTCAGTCCAACGGAGCCATGTTTAACATAGCAAAGTGGCCGTCACCTCGGCTCCAGTGACGCGAATAATACCAGTTAGCAATTCAGTCAACGGAGCGATGTTTAACGTAGCAAAGTGGCCGTCACTCGGGTCCAGTGACGCGAGTAATTCCAGTTAGCATTTCAGCAACAGAGCGATGTTTAACGTAGCAAAGTGGCCGTCACCTCGGCTCCAGTGACGCGAGTAATATCAGTTTAGCATTTCGGTCAACGGAGCGATGTTTAACATAGCAAAGTGGCCGTCAACTTGGCTCAAGTGACGGGAGTAATATCAGTTAGCATTTCAATCAACGGAGCGATGTTTAACGTAGCAAAGTGGCCGTCACCTCAGCTCCAGTGACGCGAGTAATATCAGTTAGCATTTCAGTCAACGGAGCGATGTTTAACGTAGCAAAGTGGCCTTCACCTCGGCTCCAGTGACGCGAGTAATATCAGTTAGCATTTCAGTCAACGGAGCGATGTTTAACATAGCAAAGTGGCCGTCAACTTGGCTCAAGTGACGGGAGTAATATCAGTTAGCATTTCAATCAACGAAGCGATGTTTAACGTAGCAAAGTGGCCGTCACCTCAGCTCCAGTGACGCGAGTAATATCAGTTATCATTTCAGTCAACGGAGCGATGTTTAACGTAGCAAAGTGGCCTTCACCTCGGCTCCAGTGACGCGAGTAATGCCAGTTAGCAATTCAGTCAACAAAGTGGTGTTTAACGTAGCAAAGTGGCCGTCACCTCGGCTCCAGTGACGCGAATAATACCAGTTAGCAATTCATCAACGGAGCGATGTTTAACGTAGCAAAGTGGCCGTCACCTCGGGTCCAGTGACGCGAGTAATTCCAGTTAGCATTTCAGCAACAGAGCGATGTTTAACGTAGCAAAGTGGCCGTCACCTCGGCTCCAGTGACGCGAGTAATATCAGTTAGCATTTCAATCAACGGAGCGATGTTTAACGTAGCAAAGTGGCCGTCACCTCGGCTCCAGTGACGCGAGTAATACCGGTTAGCAATTCAGTCAACGGAGCGATGTTTAACGTAGCAAAGTGGCCGTCACCTCGGCTCCAGTGACGCGAGTAATGCCAGTTAGCAATTCAGTCAACGGAGCGATGTTTAACGTTGCAAAGTGGCCGTCACCCTCGGCTCCAGTGACGCGAGTAATGCCAGTTAGCAATTCAGTCAACGGAAGCGATGTTTAACGTAGCAAAGTGGCCGTCACCTCGGCTCCAGTGTTGCGAGTAATACCAGTTAGCATTTCAGTCACGGAGCCATGTTTTAACATAGCAAAGTGGCCGTCACCTCGGCTCCAGTGACGCGAATAATACCAGTTAGCAATTCAGTCAACGGAGCGATGTTTAACGTAGCAAAGTGGCCGTCACCTCGGGTCCAGTGACGCGAGTAATTCCAGTTAGCATTTCCAGCAACAGAGCGATGTTTAACGTAGCAAAGTGGCCGTCACCTCGGCTCCATGACGCGAGTAATATCAGTTAGCATTTCGGTCAACGGAGCGATGTTTAACATAGCAAAGTGGCCGTCAACTTGGCTCAAGTGACGGGAGTAATATCAGTTAGCATTTCAATCAACGGAGCGATGTTTAACGTAGCAAAGTGGCCGTCACCTCAGCTCCAGTGACGCGAGTAATATCAGTTTATCATTTCAGTCAACGGAGCGATGTTAAACGTAGCAAAGTGGCCTTCACCTCGGCTCCAGTGACGCGAGTAATGCCAGTTAGCAATTCAGTCAACAAAGTGGTGTTTAACGTAGCAAAGTGGCCGTCACCTCGGCTCCAGTGACGCGAATAATACCAGTTAGCAATTCAGTCAACGGAGCGATGTTTAACGTAGCAAAGTGGCCGTCACCTCGGGTCCAGTGACGCGAGTAATTCCAGTTAGCATTTCAGCAACAGAGCGATGTTTAACGTAGCAAAAGTGGCCGTCACCTCGGCTCCAGTGACGCGAGTAATATCAGTTAGCATTTCGGTCAACGGAGCGATGTTTAACATAGCAAAGTGGCCGTCAACTTGGCTCAAGTGACGGGAGTAATATCAGTTAGCATTTCAATCAACGGAGCGATGTTTAAACGTAGCAAAGTGGCCGTCACCTCAGCTCCAGTGACGCGAGTAATATCAGTTAGCATTTCAGTCAACGGAGCGATGTTTAACGTAGCAAAGTGGCCTTCACCTCGGCTCCAGTGACGCGAGTAATATCAGTTAGCATTTCAGTCAACGGAGCGATGTTTAACATAGCAAAGTGGCCGTCAACTTGGCTCAAGTGACGGGAGTAATATCAGTTAGCATTTCAATCAACGAAGCGATGTTTAACGTAGCAAAGTGGCCGTCACCTCAGCTCCAGTGACGCGAGTAATATCAGTTATCATTTCAGTCAACGGAGCGATGTTTAACGTAGCAAAGTGGCCTTCACCTCGGCTCCAGTGACGCGAGTAATGCCAGTTAGCAATTCAGTCAACAAAGTGGTGTTTAACGTAGCAAAGTGGCCGTCACCTTGGCTCCAGTGTCGCGAGTAATACCAGATAGCAATTCAGTTAACGGAGCGATGTTTAACGTAGCAAAGTGGCCGTCACCTCGGCTCCAGTGACGCGAGTAATAGTAGTTAGCATTTCAGTTAACTGAGTGATGTTTTAAACGTAGCAAAGTGGGCCGTCACCTCGGCTCTAGTGTCGTGAGTAATACCAGTTAGCATTTCAGTCAACGGAGCGATGTTTAATGTAGCAAAGTGGCCGTCACCTCGGCTCCAGTGACGCGAGTAATATCAGTTTGCATTTCAATCAACGGAGCGATGTTTAACGACGCAGAAGGTTTATTGGATCTCTTCTTCGAATTCAGAATCAACCTGTCAACCAAAATTTCAGATGAAATATGAAAGTTCATACGAATTTTAAATTTAGTCCTACACAGAATTTGTTGGCGAGATTGTATTATTATTTTACTGTATTATCGGCCACACACGGTTGCAAATTACTTTTCTTTAGAATCTCGAAGGTATAAATCTCGTGAGTTAAGTGTACTGTCGTGAGGCTACACCTTTCTAGGCCAAATTCTACTTACAAGAAAGAAAAAGTCATAAAAGCACATATAGTTATAAGTGAAATAATTATATATAACAACGGTTGAATTACATTTATGTCAAAGTATACTTCATAAACTTTTGGGTTCTTACGTCTTGCAAAAAATCATCCAAGTGCAATTTATTTTCAAAAATAAATATGGCGAAAATCTCTAAAACCAATTATAAGGGACGTGATAGTGTTAATTTTCAAAGACCAAGAATTTAAACGTTAAATTCGTCCATTTGGTATTTGGTTGGAGGAGCTTTACGGTAACCTTCATGAAGACAAACATTCAAAGACCATTATGGTCGATCCATGAGGATTAATAGGCATTTAAATTAGGAGTTTTGGCCAAACGTGTTTGGCTCGAATAAAAACAAGTGAAAATAATAATTTCATCGTTTCAGAGTATGTATATGAGTTATGACCAGTGAGTGACAAGTTTTTAATAACTTATTATTTAAAGAAATTAAATATTTTAATTAAATCTATTTTAAGAACAACTCCATGTTTTGATGTTAAGTATTATTCCTTGAGAAAGTTACATTTATATAGTACTCTCTTCAATGATTATTCATATAGGCTATTTTAAATATTTAATATTCTTATCTTCGGGCCATTATTCTGCGAAGCTGAATAAATATACCCCCAAATATTGTTTGAATACCAAAAATCCCTTGGAGTACGACAAAATATTTATATTTGTTGTGTTCGGGAAAGGTATGTCAAAAGAGTTGAAGCACAAAATAAAAAATTGAATAGTTCGACCAAACCCTTATTGCACATGGTCAAATAATGTTCATTAAAGAGCCTATAAGTATTACAATGCAATTCGATATCTGGAAGGTCAAAAATTTAAATTGTTAATTTTTGCTGTTGTAGTTTTCTCTTCCAGAAACTTCTGGGAGAGAAAATGGTTTACCTTAATGAAACAAATGGTAAACGTAGAAAATTGCGCTATTACATTCAGCAAAGAAATACTGTATCATTTGAAAATATGTAAAAAATGTAAATGAGAACTAATTTTTGGCATTATAAAAATAAGGAACAAACACTTATCCATCTGAAGTAGTTCAATGTTATTTTACACTATTATATTTGAATTAATAAACAAAAACGATTTCTATTGGAATTGAATTGCGAATAAAAAAAACTTAATTAACAATTCCCCATGAAGATTATTTAACACAAAAAGAATACATTAATGACTATTATTTAATATTGTTCATTATGAATTTGACTTAACATCTGTAAGTCCCAGAGGGTTTGGAATTGTGTTTCCCAAAGCTCACAATAAGCTATAATCTATTGTATCTTTTAATGTTTTGATCAGTTAATTGCGTTGTTAAGTTATTTTTTATTCGTTTTAGGACTAAAATATAAATTATTGGTAAATATTACATTTAACTAGGTTGAGCATCAGCGAAGCCTACCACTCGTGGGGCTCGAAAAGGTTTATTTCTGTCTCTCTATTTGACATCTCAAAAACAAAGAGCACTATAAATTTTAAATTTGCATATGTGCAAAGTTTAATTTAATTTTTATTTCTATGAAGGCAACGCTGAGTTCGAGGATAGTTCATGTAATTGCATGGGATTTGGCTGAGCGTTAACGGACGGTCATTTTTGCTTTGATCTAATGGGTGACTAAGATGACGATAAAAAAGCAGAATAAATAAATGAGACATAAATCATATGAGACATTAACAGGTAGCTTAATATCTAATATCTTGAGAAATAAATCTGTAAACCTCTGTACAAATTTTGCATTAAACTTCATTTCTACGAGTACACACACAAGAATGACTTATTTGGTGGTGCATATTCAACCGTGGAATTCAGCTAATTGAAGCCTATCACTGAGTAGGCTGACACAATTTATCATTTGTCTTCTGAGGGATGTAAACATTTATTTTTTGTCTGTATATCTGTCCGAAGGACATCTCGAGAATAAAATGAAATAAAGACTTTAAATTCTAATTGCAACCTCAGCGAAGCCTGTCACGTGACCCGCTAGCTTGTTAAAAATTAAAAAAATGTATTCTTTATTTTTTATAAACTGCTATACTGTTTTCATGATCAACTGACTACGCTTAAGCACTGGACAAACTGCCGTAGGTATGTACAGTAGCTAGGTTATCTATTCTGGACAGTTATTGTGTTGTTGCCATTACAATAACAATAATTTAAAGCGATACAAAATATCTTTCTGTTGCATGACAACAAATATTCAAGTACGGTGTTTTACTAATAGTTGGCTGAGCGTCAGCGAAGCCTAGCACTTGTAGATCTATAACAAGGTTCGGTCGATATCACGAAAAGGAACTGACTTATATGATTGAAGCCTCTTTTCTACGTAAGCAACATCGAGTTCGCATGTTCCTCTGTGATTGAGTCAGTTTGCATGGCTGAGCGTTTGCGATCATTTTTATTTTGGTCTTATGGTCCATGATGACGATGAGAAAATCGCAGAATACAAAAACTTGTAAATAAACTGAGTACAACCATTTGAGATTTTAACAAGCGACATAGTAAGATGTGTAGCTATAAAATATATATAGTTGAAATATTGCACACAATCTAAGTGAAGCCTGTTACGCGACAAGTGGTGTAGCACACTTATTGTCATTATTGGAGATTCTAATCATATTCTAATTAAGTACGTAGCCATAGAAGATTATTTCGGAAGATTCGAGCAAAATTTTCCTGCGGAATTGAGCAAACGGAATCCGTAGTTGGAAAGTGCATCGATTAAGAATAGCTTTTAACTTAAAACTAGCACTTTTTAATTATTTATTTTACTACTCATGAAAGCCAATTAAAGGAAATTATATGAATTAATTAACTCCTCCAGACAAAACGTCCATATATCCAAGTGTATGACTCGGTCTAGGCAATGGTGAGTGACAATCAACATTGGCCGTGGTAATACAACTGTCACGCAACAATCAACAGATGGATAACCGCGCGTGTACAATCAGCAGACAGCCTGGTTAGTGATGGAGTAACAACCGTCACTGTACAGCACTGTCTGCTGTCACTGATCACTGTAAAACTCCCTTATAAATTCTCATTATACTTTCAATAATATTACTATTTCAATATTTTAAAATTATGAATAATTATTTCAATATTTTGTAATGCTTCAAACGTAAATGTTTAGTAAGTGTTAGAGCTTACAGTTACCTAATTGCTTAAAGCCAAACTTCTAATATTTATTCATAGCGTAGCTATGGTAAAGTAAAGTAAGGATCTCTTATTTTACCAGGCGAAGTTAGGGCTAAGAAGCTCTCTTTAACACTTAACCTGGGGACCAACGGCTTAAAGGTGACTTCCGAACCACCACCAATGGCCGGGCAGGCGAGCTGCTTGCAAGGACTGGATCGCTCAGCGGTCACCCATCCAAGCAGCAGCCACGCTCGACGTTGCTTGATCCGGTTATCTTGCAAGATAACCGTTGTACCCGCTACACTACGCCATTGGCATGGTAGGAAGGGTTAATTCAGTTTTGAGTTCCAGTTTATCTTCGTCTAGTTCAGCGTCTGAAATCTGACGACTCCTGGTATCTGGAGTCATATTCGTCTGAATAGTTCTAATGAAAGTCGGTGACGAAGTTCAATATGAACTATTTACATCGTTTTGACATCAGAGACACCTGGACTACAAAATATAGTGTAATCTAGGTGAAGAGGTATTCTCATTGTCTGAAGTGCACAATTGACCTGGTCTCTTCTGAACTGAAGCTAATTGTTTAGTAGTTGATTTTGTCTCTTCATTTTGTTTATCTATTGAATTGTTTATACTTCTTATTTTATTATAACAATTGTTTAGTAAAGATAAACTGTACGATATCCATAAGAATTTTCTCTTTCCTTTATTATAACAGCCAAAAAAGCTACAAGATTGGAATTAGTCACGAATATTTTCGTCCACACTAAAAAAAACTGTTTATTTTAATGGTTGTATCTATAGGGAAACAGAGCACTTTTTGTTTAGTAAAAATTGTGTCTTCCAAAGTTAATGCTAATGTTTGAATTACCCAAAAACTTGCGAGGACCGAAGGCTGAGTGGTCTAGGGTGTCGGACTTAGGGTCTGAGTTAAATATGGCGCAGGTTCAAATCCTGCAATCCTTGTAATGTGACGTGGTCTGTTGGTGTACACTGATAATTATTACAGTTAAATAAAGTTATTAAATCCCACACTGTAATTAATTATTGACCAAAATTTAATATTTTTAGTGTGGGCTGGCACGAGATGTTGTTTACTAATGCAGAATAACTTTAAATAGACTTCTAAGTCCTATAAGTGGAGATGATAAACTAACTCGGTTTGAGAAACAAGTAAATAAATAATTCATATTCATCCAATCAATCAATCAATCAATAAATTCTTTATTCAAGTAAAAATGCACACTGTACATTGAATAGGGTCAAAATAACATTAATTAGTTTAACATAATTTATGCTTAGTAATTAACAGTTTACAATTAATTGTTCAAAGTATTATAGACTACTACTATTTTACCAATAAAGTTTATTTATCCAAACATATATATATATATATATATATATATATAAACATACATACATATACATATATACATATACACACACACACACACACACACACACACACACACACACACACATACATGTATACACACACACAAAAAAAACCATTATTAAAATATAAATCAATTATCCTGAAAAGAACTCATGTAACTCAAATGTAACTCCAAATCCAATCCTAAAATCGCTATCTTGTTAAATGACGATCTATTCCCCGAGATCCATTACCCATCCCTAGGTCGGCAACCCTGGACAAGCAAACTCAAATTCTACTAACATAACTGTTTCTATAACTTAGCTGGTTGACAACCCAACCCCATTTACACAGTTTTAGTACAATTACATGAAAATTCACATAAATATACTTTATTTTACAATTGACCTTTTCTACTGGCAAAAACAAGGTGTGACTTGTTGGGGCATTCGGGGAAGAAAACGAGGTTTCGCTTGCAACTCACGTAAAACATTATTTGACCTCTGCTAAGCCAACTACACGTCTCAACTGAAATTTAATGTAACATTTTACAGTGTAAAGCTCCTATTTAAAACTAGTTGAATTAACAATGGGTCAAATATTTCTATACCTTAATTATACAGAGTGTAAATTAAGTTCTGATGCGCTTGGATATATTCCAAACGGATTGAGATGTCAATGTGTAACATTCACCATACTTATTAAAATCCTTTTGTGGATTTCTTTGGAGGATAAAAAAGTTGTCATCCCCTTTTTAAAGGGGGGGGGTTAAAGGGGGTGACTTTAAATTTTCAAATTGCACCCCTATCTTGTGACATGTCATTTTAAAGGTTTATTCAATAGAAACGCAACGACACGAAGAAAACATCTCTACGAAGTTCCTAGCAAAGGTTATGGGCAAATAACTGTTTACAAATGGAACTTTGACAAAGTGTATGGCACCTCTTACCAATACTATGCACACAAAAATTGGCTACTACGTAAAGGGTTAAGCTGGGCACCTCTTACCTGCTTCAATGTAATAAGTGCTCAAATTGATGACCTTCAGCAGTTTGGAAATGGGCTAGCCGTGTGTAAAAAGCCGAGACTGAATTAGAAATCGACTCTCGAGAAATTAATTAAACCTTTTCTAGAATTGTTTCTTGTAAGTTGTAGACGTCAATTGGATTCGTTTCATTGACTAAATTTTGTATATGGCCCCAGGAGAAATAGTCCAGTGGATTAAGGTCAGACCTTGCTGGCCATTCCTCATCTCCCCTTCGGCCTATCCCTACCTCCTTTGGAAAATATTGCAAAACATGTGTTGAAGTGCAGGCACAATCTGATTGTCAAGCATCTCTAAATATTTTTCAGTGTTTGAATTTCCGTTAATTATGAAAGGTCTAATTAACATGTTGTTCTTAATTAATCCTGTCCAAACATTAACTTTTAACGGTCATTGTGTATGATCACCAATGTGGATTTACGTGGAACCAATACCGACAGTTATGCCTATTTACGGTCTATTTGTCATGAATGTAGCCTCATCACTGAACAATACTCTGTTTAGTAGCCCTTTTCCGTGTCTAGTTTACTTATCATAATGTCACAAAACTCAACCCTGCGATCAAAGTCGTCTTTACAAAGCTCTTGTACTAATTGAACTTTAAAAGGCACGTGTTTATTCTCGACGAGGTATTGTTTATTTTATTGAGCTATTGGTAATGTTATGCTGCAAAACAGGTGTCCTCAGATATAAATGGGGATTTTATACGAAAGGTTTCATTACATCTAAACTTTTATCTTCATCAATTTTGGAGGACCAACTGACCTTGGCCTTTTTAAAACCATGTGTCTCATTGAAGCGATGTACTATCCTCGCCACTGCGCACTTTGTAATAGGATTGATGTGGTCTGGAAACTCATCGTTCAATAGGTTTACAACCTCACTGTGTGATCTCAAACGATCGCCACAACCTCTCATCATCAAAACTGTCAACCTATCTAACTCTGATAAATCCATGTTGATAGAAATTAAATAACACCTACACTAAATAGGCTTAAGTAAACGTGATTCAAATATTGTGTGGGCAACTTAAGCGAACAACTGCTCAGTTGCAACTGAAAGGACAAAGGAAGAAGTGAAAGTCTTCCAAGAAGATAATATATGTGTAAAACCATAAACATAGTGGTTCCTCCTCATTGATGACAACAAAGAGGTAGTTTTTGTCGACACATGTATTTTAGCCTTTAGATGTTCTAAAAGTATCTCATAGGATGACACAAATCTTCAATATCACTTTTCCAATTTTAATTTATTACTCTGCGCCCTTTTCCAACGCAGACGGGGTGTATACTCAATTTTAATGAAAGTCTTAATGAAGGATATCATGCATGAATTGTGTTGATATGCGCTAGTAATTGTTCTTAGGGCCTTTTGCGTTATTTACCCATAACTTTTACTAGTAACGTCGTAGGGATCTTTTCTTCATTGCATTATGTTTCTATTTATTAGATCTTTCAAATGACATGTCATAAGATAGTGGTTACAATTTGAAAATTTAAAGTTACCCACTTTGAAAAGGGGATACAAATGGTTTATTCTCCAAACACATCTACAATAATGTACTTTGATAAGTATGGTGAAGATTGTACATTGATATTGTACATCTCAATCAATTTGGAATATATGCAGGCGTATCAGAACTTAAATCACTCTGCACATACACACATACTGTAAAGTAACTAAATTCAGTATATTGGAAAAGTCAGAGTTAGACTCCATTTAGCCGTACATAAACGTTCTAAAATGTCCAGATACAATTTTAAGTTATAGTTTCAGAGATGACACCTAGACCTAAGACTGGACACATCTGTGCTTTCGTGTTGCAAACGCGTTAACGGGCCAAACAAGTGGATAAAACACTAAACCGTGCGTGGGGAGATAAAGTTGATGGCCAATTTCACACGTCAGAAAATCAATTTGGTTAACGCCGGCAAAGTAAAAGTGGACCATTTCACAAACAACAGGTGGGGACATGAGGTTGATTGGGACATGACGTCACTGTCGATGTTCCGTCCGAACATTCGCCATTAACTCGTGAATGTGTTATACGGTACAACAGTTGCAGCGAATCAATAGATTAAAAGTTAACCTGCGCCAACAGCGGACACAGACCGACTGTTATACTTTGTTGCCTGGGTTAACCCGTTACAATGCGTCAGCTCTCTGTTAGTTTATGGAAACCGTATTCATAACACTCTTATTGTACTTGAGCCATTTGCTGTAGTTAAACTGTTTATTTTACCACATTAATTCACGATTACAAAGTTCACAGAGGACTACTATTTCCTACATAGCGTATTTTATTCCCGAGATGTCTTTCGGACAGGAGACAACCAACTAGAAAGGTCTTAAATTTTTACAGCCCTCAGGCAAAAAGAGGAGAAACTCTGCTGAGTGATAAACTTCACTGACGCTCAGTCAAATTCCATGGATAGAAATCCACCTTTATTGAACTAATTAAGTTTCACGTAAAACTTAATTAAGTCTACAGATCAAATCTTTTTCTAGATATCATGTGGATGATTGGGATATGTAAATTCTCAGCCACATGCACATAATTAACGTTAACACAAATTACGTTACATGAAAAATTTGTCAATAGTTCAATTCTTCCTTGAGATACCCAATGGAAAAAAGGCACACAGACAGATAGGCTGACTGAAAAGAAGAGGGTTATTTTCTGATAGGCAAACAAAATATAAAAAATTTCAAATTTATAGCTCATCTCATTCTTTAAATATCACCCTCAGTTATAGGCTTTGCTAACGCGCAGCCAAATATCATGGAGGCACATGCATCGTCAATCTATCTTGCATATATACAAATAAACCTATACAACATAGTATTGGATCCGATAAATGTAATGAAAGTCCCACCAAACCAATAAACCCAATAATGGCTGGAAAACCCCGATTACCTTTAATCTACTTTGTTACTTTTCGGCACACTCTGTATATAATAATAGGCACAAAAACACAAAACCAGAACGAGGAATTGCACAATTTAATTTAGGTTCGTGAACCTAAAAGAAACTTAAGGTCTATTACCATTACAATTTGATGCTCAAGATGCTTTTTGTCCTTTAATAATGGCTTTTCAAGCGAAGTCATTAAGCATCTAGGGCTCAAAGTAGAGAGACACTTCATTTAGGGCTATGTATCGACTTGACAATAGTGAATAGGTTGCTGACAAGTTGGTAAAAAGATCAGTCAAAGCAAGACCACGCTGAAATGAAAATCTTGAAGACCATTACTAAAATGCAGTAGACCCAGAAAATCTATCTTATCTAGCTGTAGGAGACCAAATTATAAGTAAATAACAAATATATTAACTTTCTTTAACTTTTTACGATTCCAGGAAGTTTCATTTGAAATAATATTTTAATGTCGTTCAAGATAAAAAGTAATAGAGGTTAACCTATAACACTAACTTTGTCATGACAAACGCTAGTTCCCTGTAGGAGGATAATTAATTCATTCCTGTTTAATATCGCGTTTTTTAGAAAAAATATGTATAAATGCAGCCTAATTAAACAAATCTTAAATAATATTAATCTGCTTATTAGTTACTGATAGAAAAGCTGAACTATAACGAGTGAATATATATATATATATATATATATATATATATATATATATATATATATATATATATATATATATCTTATATATATATATAAAAATCTTGAGTCACGATGTATGTTGCCAATAAACTCCAAAACGACTGAACCAATTTCAATCAAATTTCACATGTATCCGTAATTTAGTCTAACTTAGAAGATAGGATAGTTATTATCTGAATTATTCGCTTATGTCGTGAATATAAACGAATAAAATGAAGAAAAGTTTTCAAAGCGCCTGCACATTATAACCTGCAATTACGAGATAGATACGTATATTAAACAGTGAAACACTATTTGAAGGCGCTAAGTTATGATGTATAATTGTCTAAACTAAATTTTTGGTTGAACTTAAAGGTTGAGTGGTAGACCACTTTGTAATAAAATACATTATGCATGTACAATACATTTTTGACATATTTTCTTGATCGTGACATCAAGGTAAAATCTACATCGGGGTTGGAAATATAATTTACTTCAACCAGAAATGCTCATACGCGGGCAAAACTTACGAAAAGCGTGCGAAGCCGCGGGAAACAGCTAGTATTATATATATAAAGACAACACTAAATTATATGAAAACAAGGATGATTTATTTAAAATACTGAAAATAAGAACTGTATTACTGTAAAAATGTATCGAACTTAATCACTTTGAGTGTTCTACACAATATCACATCTTGTATTTGAAATGGCGGGTAAATATAGAACCAGCGGTAGTGTACGAGTATAGACAGTTGATCAATGTCAATGTTGACTGTTTTTAGTTGTCAACAATAGTTACTTAGCTGTAGCTCTAAATAATCAGAAGTAATGTTCAATAACGGTGAGTATTTCCAAATAGATTTTAGCAAGTATTATTTATTTGGCGTTCTTTCTAGGTAAATGGCATTTTAATTAATTATAATAAAGGATTTTAATGGAAAAGGATCCAAGACCTTCTCTAAATTTGTATAGACTTACCAGGAATCAATCACGTTACCCATTTTTTTGATGAGGCAGAGCCTTACTCCTGAATTTCGGTCAAGGTGTAAATCTGAACTGAAGGTAATTTACACGAATTGAAGGAGAAAGGCTCATCTCAAAATGAAACATGGCTCTGCAGATCAAAAATTTAACAAATTCAAAGTAAACGTAATAGATTAAGTTCAGCAAAATCATATCCTCTTGAGAAATGGCTTTTACGACACCAGTGCCAGTGTCTTAAGCGTTAGGAATCTAAGAATGAAAGCTATAACTTCACTGTCTACGAACCTAGAGCCAATTTTCATTGCGTAACCGCACAACTAGATTTTTTTATCAATAGAGACGTTTTCATATGAAAGAAAGGGATAGTTAGCCACGCTTAGTTCTGGTGGAATTTGAAATCAGAGGGTATCCATAGGGATAAAAAATCAAATGATGATTTTTTTCTCATATTCTAATTTTTTGCTTAACATAATTTAAAATACCCCTAGACAAATAAATAATAGTCATATCACCCTGAAGTCAAATTGCAGGTCTGTATGTGCTTGGATGACGCTGATAACATTTGTTTAAATGTCTTAGGGTCGATTTAGTTATTATTTATTATATGATACTTGACTGAATATCTAAAGGCTGATAACAGATTTTAAACAAAATAAAACACTGATTTTTATTGCAGATGTCAAAATATGATGTAAAAACAATGAAAACTATATTTCAAATCGTTAATCGAAAACGTGAAATTTCGAACCCATATTTACGGTACATTGTTTGTTGCTCTTCAAGAAATGTTTTCCTTGGAATTGTTTGTCTTACTTTCCAAGAAACCTCCAAGTGTAATCCTACTGTTATAACGTTTTCCAATGACGTAATAATTCATTAATAATGAAATCACGCAATAAGTCACATAATAATAGTAAATTAAGTCAAATTTTCCAGTAGCTTCCTGAAATAATCAAATTCCACATCGTTAAACTGTGTAAGAGTTTTAGTGCAGATATCAAAACATGATGTAAACACACTGAAAACTATATTTTTAATCATAAATCCTAAAGGGAATATCTTGAACCCATATTTACGTTACATTATTTGTTGCTGTAGCAAGAAATGTTTTCCTTGGAGTTGTTTGTCTTAGTTTCCAAGAAACGCCGAGGTGTATCCGTAGGTTGTAACGTTTTCCAATAAAGTTTTGCAAATTAATAATTGTTGGATGACACATATTTCAGTAGCTTCGTGAATTAATAAAATTTCACAACGTTAAACAGGATCGTTGGCGCTCGTCTCCAATCAATGACTTAATTTGATAGTATCCGACAACTAGTTTCATATTAATTATAATGACCTAATTATAGCTCAGGAAGCCCAATCAACTGTTCAATCACCACACAAAAGCGATTCTCCTGCGGAATACGTGTAATAATCTTAGCTGGAATAGACGATTCTGAGGAGATTATCATTTGGGAATAATCCATCATTCCCACAGGCAAATACGATTTATATTTTTATTTCGATCAATAATAATTAGAAATTTTTTAATTATAATATAAAAATGTTTAACCCTACAGATAAAAAAGTATGACATAGCGCCGATGCATAAAATTAAAACTATGTGCATTTCAGTAGTGCTCCAAAGATCGCTTACTGGGCGATAAGTTTAAGTGAGATGAACATTCCCTTATTTAAAAGATTTAATATTGACAAAAAAATTCGTTCCAGCAGATTATCGATATATTTGCAAAGGTTTTTGTACCATTCATGTCGAAATTTAAATATGCCATGAACATCTCTCTCTCTCCCTCCCTCCCTCTCTCTCTCTCTCTCCCTCTGTCCCCCTCTCTCCTTCTCTTTCTCTCTCTAACTGAATTCGATTAAGCACACAACATCAATGTAAATCAATAGAGGAGATTTGACTAAAGGTTTATGTCAAAATAATATCAAACAATAAAAAAATATTCGCTGATTTTTGCTCAGACTATAATTTTCGCTGTTTGTACACTTAAAATAAACACATTCACACAGAAATAATAGTCATGGTATCGTCAGGCAACTAGATACAGACTGAAAGTTACCAAGGGTCTCTATATGGTTATCTGACACAGATTTATAATTTATTTACGTGCATAAAGATTGTTTTTAAGTTTGTTAAGTTAAGAAAAAATTATCATTTTACAGTTTATATCCCTTGATACCTTCTCTACCCAAAGCCTAAATTATCAAACCTAGACCAGTCAACTTTAAGAGACACCAGTTTATGCATTACATGAAAAGCAATGCAAATTGGCTATTGGCTCCTGGACTACGGGGTTTCTTCACGGCTATACATGTCAATTTTAAATATCCCACTTTTTAACCCCGAGAACAGCCCTAGCCTCAAAACTGGCAGTATTGAAAACTTTTTTTAATGTATCAGGTCCAGAAATATAGATATTTTGTCTCACTGATGAATGAATACACTTCTTTTAGACTGTAAGCAACAATAACATAAAAACTGTGAAAAGGGTGGGAATAGGAAAAAGAACATAGTACGAAAAAATAATGATACCTTTTAATAATATAAAACCCAACTACAACAGTATTTGATCCTACCAAAGCCCAGTAGCGAACGGCGGTCTTGTTCCTTCCAGTAACGCAAATATTCCTGCCACCAGATCACTACTTGAGGATCCTTTAAGTAGATGTTTCAAGATACCAAATCTGTGTAAGGTAATATAATGGTTTTTTTATGTAATATTTTAAATTTTAAAGTTACAATCCTTTAAATAACTTTTCTGATGAAAGAAAAATTAGAATATCATTTTTTTATATATTCACGATGAAATACAGACATTTAAAGTAGCAATTTATGTAATTAGGCTTATATAAAAAAATGTTAAACATAAAAAAGATTAATTTTTAATTTTTTAAATTACATATAGCTTCAGGGATCGACGTGTTTTTCATTATTCAAATTTGAAAAAAATATGTGTGTGTGTAATATAACGGTTTTACAATATTACAATAAATATGTACCCAATATAATATTTTTTTCCAGTTGACGCAGACGTAACAATGCTTGTATACCGTAATGTACGTCAAGAAAGTAAACATCTGCAGCGAAAACAAGGTGTTAGAAGTAAAGATATGTTCCTTCGTGCAAGCTACTAGTCCAAATACTAAAGCAAATACAAAGCCATCAAACCCAACTTTTGATCTATGAACATTTCTTACACCTATTTCTTTACCTACCTACTGAACTAAAAATTGTAGAATCTCACCATTTCTAATTTCTCAGACTGGTTTAGAAGTGCTATGTTTTGTCTTCAAGGTCATTTCATCTCTTGGGAGATAATTTTTTATGCTGTTTGTGTAGTTACTAGAAAATATTATGTCAACATGGATAAAACAGCATTTCATTTTAAAGGTCCTCATAAGCCTAAAAAATGATTGTCTGAAAAAGTTGGACAACCCTGGAGATAGCGGCCATTTCAATGTTTTAATATGGAATAGTGAATTTAATACATCGTATATGAATACATTTTAAAAACCTGGGTCGAACAGAATTTAGTACAAAAAGAGCTAGAGATTGGGTGACAAATAAAAAAATGCGCGCTCCTTCATGTATATTACTTTATATCTCACGAAAAAGGCATTTTAATTATTTTAAATTCATGTTCTGAGTTCATAAAATGGTAGGCTTCTTACATGCAAAGTTATCCCTCTACTATATCTAATATTTAAAAAGAGGTCACAATTTATAATTTTCACATATGTCACTAGTGGGCTTAAAAATTAGTTTACGTTTATTTTGAAAACGTTTTATGGAGATTCAATTTGGTACACATCTACCTAGAAGTAAGTTGCAAATAAGATAGTTCACTTACCTGTAAGTTATACACTAAAATCTAAAGTTGCAATGTTCTAAAAGCACTTTTTATCCTTAAAGGCCCCTTATGAGTAATATATCATATTCATCGAAATTAAGAAAATCACACGTTCGGAGTTGCTCAGTTTTATTACACTTCTTTATATCTTTCTAGTTCGTAGGACACATAATAACTTCGTATTTTTTTCATAAATATCAGAATTAACATTTCACGTTTCACATTTACGTCAGTATCCGGGAATATCGGCGTCGATTGGTCGGTACGCTTCTCTACTCTTACTGCAAAGATGTAGAAAATGCAAATATCCATATTCATTGTAGGAGAAAATATCTCGTGAAGGAATCACTGCCTATTGAAGATTCACTTGACACAAAACAGTGGAGAAGCGTACATTATCAGCAACTATTGTTCACCTTGTAACATTAGAAGTTCTGGAGTGTTACAATAAACATGAAAGCTGCTTTTAGGGAATCAGAGTTGTAAACCTGAAACTTCTTGAGGTGGAGGCATCGACTGCTCGACTGCTGGCGTAAATATAATAACGTGAAATGTTAATTCTGATATTTTTGACCAAAATACGAAGTTATTATGTGTCCTACGAACTAGAAAGATATAAAGAAGTGTAATAAAACAGAGCAACTCTGAACGAGTGTTTTTTCTTAATTTCCATCAATATGATATATTTCTATTAAGGGGCCTTTAAGGAGAAAAAGTGCTTTGAGAACATTGCAACTTCAGATTTTAGTGTAAATAACTTAAATGGGACATCTCATTTGCTACTAACTTCTAGGTAGATGTGCACAAAATTGAATCTCCACAGAACGTTTTGAAACTAAATGAAAAAAATATTTTAAGCCCAGTAGTTGAGGCATATGCGAAAATTCTCTTTTTAATTATTGGATACAATGGAGGAATAACAATGCATGTAAGAAGCTTATTATTTTATGGACTCTTAACATGAATTTAAATCATGAGTCGGCGCTTTTTAACGTAATCTACCTGAAGGAGAACGCAAATTTTATTTGTCACCCAATCTCTAGCTCTTTTTGAACTAAATTCTGTTTTAGCCCGGTCTTGAAATCGTATGCCTATACGATGTATTAAATGTACTATTATTTACTATTTAAATGGTGGCTATCTCCATGGTTGTCCACCTTTTTCAGACAATCATTTTTAGGCTTATCAGGGCCTTTAAAATGAAATGGTATTTGATCCATATTTACATAATATTTTTTATAGTCTACACAAACAGCATAACCACTTACTTCCCAAGAGAAGAAAGTGGTTATGCTTATCTTAAAGATAAAACATAAGGGAAATTGGATATGGTGAGATTCTACACTTTTTAGCTCAGTAGGTAGATAAAGAAATAGGTGTAAGAAATGTTCATAGATCAAATGTTTAGTTTTCGTGGCTTTGTATTTACTTTATATTTGGAATAGTAGCTTGCAAGAAGGAACATATCTTTACTTCTGACATCTTGTTTTCGCTGCAAATGTTTAGTTTCTTGACGTACCTTACGGTATGTAAGGAGTTTTATGTCAGATTCGACTGGGACAAAAGATTTGTGAAAGATTAGTTAATGAAGTCTCTATTATGATGAAGACTTTTCTTTGTTCACTTGGGTTCTATATTGGGTCTTAATAGTTTTCGTTGAGTTTTAACTAAACCAAAATTAAAAAGAAATGTGTTATAAATAAATAAGAATTTACAAATACATAGTTTAGTTGTAAATACAGCATATATGATGTAAAACTTTAATGTTGTGTCAATTTTAAATTCATTTATTTTAAAAACATCTGAAATTAGTTTTCAAAAGATCTTACCATAGAGTTTTTGTTCATCACTACAGAATTAAGTGCTTATAAATACACCAATTATAACAACATCAACACTATCATCAAACTGTAATATTGTATCTGAAACAAGTTATGAACTACGGCAACATACAATGCATCTAAACCCAATATTTGACATCACTTGTTAATTAAGGCTGTTGAATCAGTTTCTGATTTGATTATGCTGTTAACAAAGTAATGTTCGATTTCATAATTAAAAGTGCTCTTTTGATATAAAATGTGATCTGAAAATACACGAGAGCTTAAACAAAGAACTGTTTGGAAACTATCGATAAAACATAACTATTGTACATTTTCAACTATTTACGAATTAGAAATTATTTTCACCTTTTTGTAAACTAATTGTAAATAATGGGTCAACTGGTTTATGACATCGTTTGAGTTGCTGTGGTTACACACTATTTTTAAATATATGATCAAAACTGATAAATCCTGCAACCGTCGTGTTATTTTTTAATTTTATTAACAATTAACCATTATTATTATTATTATTTAACGAACAATACAGAAATGTATTATTATTTGTTAATATTATTAATTCTTATGAATTCGTCTATGCAGTTTTAAATTATTAATAAGGACATAAATTTCTTTAAAAAAAAAAAACTAATATTACTATTAAAAATTGTATTATTGCTAATCTATATATACTATTAGATGGGGGGAGTAAAAAACTTTCCTATATTAAAAAACTCCCCATTTAGTCATATAAACTTCCCCCAAAGTAAATCACTCCATCTCTATTCATAATAACTTTAATGAGAGGGGGACACTTAATTCAACTTTAAAGGCACCCGGGGGACCTATACAGTGTATAAAAGTGTATAAAAAGTATAAAAGGTATAAATGGATGCTTGTATATATGAAATTGATAGACTCATAAACTCCTTGACCGATCAGTATGAAAATTTGTATGTATATTTCCACGGAGAAGGTTTATATGCTATGCCCATTTATTTAACTCGCCACAAAATAAAA
This sequence comes from Homalodisca vitripennis, assembly GCF_021130785.1. Taxonomy (NCBI): domain Eukaryota; kingdom Metazoa; phylum Arthropoda; class Insecta; order Hemiptera; family Cicadellidae; genus Homalodisca; species Homalodisca vitripennis. The sequence goes on along the minus strand of NC_060209.1, from coordinate 200,460,258 downwards.
TATTAATATTAAAAAGAAATAATATTATTTCATAAACAACAATGAGTCACAAAATGTGTTGCTAAGCGCTAATCTTGAGAATGACTAGACTAATTCGGCTGATTCTTTCTGTTCAATATTCATTGAAACCCGAGGAACGTTTATATGAGATAAAGATTATAAAATTTACCGGAATATTTTGAAATTAAGAAAAACGTTTAGTATTTATGTTTTATAATCCAAATTTAACTGACGTTACACAGCTGTTGAACTCGCCACCAGGCGGCGCTGCAATATATTGACTTCCGCCCTTTTCAAGCTATTGTCATGGAAATTGGTACGTATGTGTATTTTTCCACGGAGAAAAAGTATATTAGAATTAATTACGCGTATTTAAAAGTAATGAAGTATTTAATTTGTTTAATACATATGTAGTTTATTTAATAAACTAAGCTTTAGCCGGCGAAGAGACTAGGTTCAATAGTACTAATACAAATGTCTTAGGAAAAATTGACATTTTACTAGTTAAGGCCAGAAGTACTTATTACTAATCTTAGTGACTTATTTTTTTTAAGCTTTTGCCATTAAAAAGTGTTTGATACCCCTTTAGTGTGCTTACGTAAATCTGGATCAAAATGTTGTAATAGTCATTAAAAACCTCGAAAACATTATTTTTATTTTAGGCAAAAAGTTATGAGGAATATATGATTTTCTGCAGTCGATTTCTTTCATTTTTAAAAACATGCAAAAAACAACTATGACATTAGAGATAATATAAACTAACGTCTTGTACTCGATTAATGTTTAGTATTTGAGCGTGGCTGCTGCTTGGATGGATGACCTATGAGTGATCCTGTCATTTCAAGCAGTCCGCCTGCTCGGCCATTGGTGGTGGTTCGGAAGTCACCTTTAAACCGTTGGTCCCTAGGTTAAGTGTTAGAGAGAGCTTCTTAGACCTAAATGCGCCCGGTAAAATAAGACATCTTACTTGTTTTTTTTCCCTTATGTAAAATAGAATACAGTAAAAGTGAAAACGACTTAAATGGAGTAAGTGAGATATCTTTAACCGAAACGTTGTTTAAACGTAAAATACTAATTTATGAATAGATTTTACATAGACTACACTTCTCTATATATTACTTGGTTGTTTTACAAGGATTGTGTAGGCTATCTAATATTTATAACCAAACAATAAAAATTGGCTCAGTTACAATTCCAAAGGTAAAGAACTGACGAATTCACTCACAAGATATTAGTGACGACAATTTTGAAGATATTAGCTTTGGGCTTTCCCGTAGTAATCAAAGGTTGCTTACTGTTTTATTCATTTATTTTAATCAAGTACTGTTTGTATCTATTACTTCTACTCTCATTTAGGGACGTGGAAGGAGGATTTTGTTAATACTCCAAAGACTTAGAGGGGCTTTTCAAATAGGGATTGAGATCGATTGTTTTATCGATATAAGCCTACTTTTTATATCGATATTATTTAATAAATCGTTCATGATATATTGATTATATATTAAAATGTGTACTACATTTATTAACAACAATAAAGTATGAAATAATCAACTAAACGCTAATGAATAACCATCCAATTTCAAAAACGAAGAAAAGATTTTAAAAAGTTTGTTGTTTGAAAAGAAACTGACATTAATGCATCCCAGCACCACAGGAGGGGTTTTCTGGGTCGTCCTGTTCCTTATAGAGGTATTCCAGCTTCTTTTTTTGCAAGAAGCATTTTCTAACAGCTTTCACAATTCTTAGTTCGTCCCGTTTCTTCATTCCATCGAGACAGTTAGCTGTAGGTGTGATGCCAAGCTGACTCAAAATTGAACACTCATTGTATGAGGAACAGCTTCATATACACCTAATTCTGGGGCATATCTCATAAAGAATGTAGTTTTAGGTGGCCTAGATCAAATATTATTGTTCGACCGCTCACAAGCATTTTGAATGCCCCTATGAAGGTACTTTCTGAGTAGCTCAGGCTTGGCTATTACTGAAAATGGGCTTTAACAATTCCACCCTGGAGAGTAAAAATATAGTACAAAATAAACTATAAAAAGTACTTCCTGCTAAACCTATCTTTGTGAACAGTAGTATGAACTCAAAATCGGTCTTCCATGCTTCAAAGTGTTATAAACACAAAAGTACTGATTGAATCAGTATAATTGTTGTATTATAATCGTACATAGTACGTATTACAAAGATAAAAAACAAAATCTAAAAATTTTATAATCTTTCATCTTCCGGTCCCTATTAAGTAATTCTTTTTCGAGATACCATGCGGAAAGACATACAAAAGTGAAATTTCGCTAGCCCCTGATAGTCCCCACTATGAGTCTTCACTAATGCTCATCGAGTTAGAGCAACAGATTTATCAATAATAAACCGATCTTTGACCTCTCTAACCCCGTAACTTTTACCGTACAAGCCCCTTGGTGTAACGTTTATTTGACGCAACTATTTGCCGTCGTGATTTCCCCGGAGACGGGCTCCAGTTCACTGTTGCAAGTCACTGTATTAAGCCCTAGGTTTACAAAGCGGCCACGTTATACTGTGAATAAAAGGAACATAACCAGATAAATAAACCATCAGAAATAACTATGGGCAATAGCTTTGTTGAAGATTAAAATATAAGAACCACGCGATCAGAGGAGGCCGAACGTCATAAGACTGCAGAGTTAACTATAACTCGGAGACTTTTAACTCAGAGTCTTCTTGGCTGAGCTTTAGCGAAGCCTATTACTCGAGAGACTGGAAAAAATTAATGTCTGTCTGTCTGAATGTCTGATCATATGGCAACGAGAAAATAGAATAAATTCATTCGTAAACAGACTGCGTACAAGTATACGAGATTTGAACATGTCAAGTAAAGTAAAGACGTCTTATTTTACTAGGCGAAGATAGGGCTAAGAATCCCTCTCTAACACTTAACCTGAGGACCAAAGGCTTAAAGGTGACTTCCGAACCACCACCAATGGCTGGGCAGGCGGGCTGCTTGCAAGGACAGGATCGCTCAGCAACACATCCAAGCAGCAGCCACGCTCGACGTTGCTTCATCTGGTTATTTTGCGATAACCGTTGTACCTGCTACAGTGCGCCCTTGGCATTGAACATTTGGCATTTTTATTCATAAAAAAAATAATAGTATGGAAAAGCAATGCTAAAAATGGTGACAAGATTTGATATCAGTGCGACTTCGTGTCGTTGTGACCGGAAGAGGGCACCTTTCCAGAGGACTAATTATCTACCGTGGATTCGCCACTAGATTTCCTCTATCCAAAACTAACCAGCTTTTATGAGAATATAATAAACTATTAATTTAGAACGTTCCCTAACTATGAAAGTTGGGCCTAGACGATCTACATACACTGCTTCCTGGCCTATTCCACACGACGGATGTCCAACGACTCCAACATTACCTCCGCTCTCCCCTTGCCTATCGTTGGCAGTAATATGCCTACCAGAACCTGTCCTGGAGTACTCTAGATAGTAGGAGGCTCCCATTGTAGAAACTTTGACCAATTTTACTCAAAAAGCTTATAAAACCTTATATTATTTCAATATTGTGATTTAAAGTAATAAGTCAGAGACAAACACGGGATTTGATTAAAAAATAAAAATATACTTAATCACCAAGTACCCTTAACATTAAATTGTAAAATGGTGGCTCTCCAAAAACATAAACAAAATCCCGAAGATACGAGATAAGTGTACTCATCTCCCAGAGTTTATATGGAAACTGGATTATAAGAATGGATTAGTTCTTGAAGTTGGTAAAAATATATTATAAACTGTAAAAATTACAATATCGCCTTTTGCATGTAAACAACAACGTTAAATGCAATATGATTGCATAATTATCTTTGGATCTCCACTAATAGGACTTTGTAGACACGTGAAACGTGAGTTCCTTCACATTTTACTGCAGTTACCCGCACGACAAGTCTGCGACACTATTGCCGTTGTTCAGGGGCTCCTAAAAGCCAAGTTTTAGTGTTACAACATTCCAACAGTTTAGTGCGAAATTCATCTTTTTTCCAATTTATAGTAGCAGGAAACAATTATCGACACACAAAAAAACTAACTTTATCAATTAAAAAGTAAAGATCAATTTTAAAAAATAAATAAAGTGACAAAGTTGGAAATAACTATTACCGACCTATTGTATTAATGAACGCAATTCTTAAAAAAATTAAATTTAGCAATATGTATAAATTTATGAAACCTCAGCTCCTGTGATTTTTATCTTTAAGTTCGTGTTTACAAACAACTGTACCCAATTCAATGTAACGGGCCGAGTACCCTCCAACCGCGCACAAAACATCATCTCAACATCGCACTTGAAACTTTTATTTGAAAGTTTCCTTTTCTTGTGCCACACTTAAGGGCCTGTTACAGTTTCAAGTAGTCAAGTAATCCGGTACGACACCAACATCTGATGAATGTACCTTTTGGTCAAAGCGCGTTTTGAGCATAGGCTACTATAATTGAGTAAACAGGTTTCGCCCACATTTAATGTAGATTGTTTCAGAAGGTAGGGTGAACATTTTAGTTCTTAGAAAGTATGATTTGTACGTGTAATGTTTAAGATATGTATTAAATTATGAAATACATCAAATTTATAAATCATATAAGCATTTATTGCCTGTCTGAAACATATGTGGTGGTACATAGAGTAAGATATAACTATATGAAATATAACTATCATATGTAACATTACGCACATACATCGTTTCAAGCTAAATTTGTACAGAGTGGGTCAACTATAAACCAACCAAACCACAATCCGATACGTGTTTCAGTCATAGCAGAATGAATGATTGATTCCGTTAATGCAGTTCATAAATATATTTCTGTCATTGGCTTTGGTTATGCTCATTTGAGGAATTAACACTAAGTTCGTGACAATATTGTTGATTTTAGAAGAGTTTCTCAAGTAGCCTATTTATTATTTATTTTTAATTTGATCTTTTTCTTGGTTAAAAGTAACTTATTGGGACGTGAAAATGCAACAGCTTTTATCAAATTTAAACTGTCAGAAATTAAAGTTGCACTATTTGTGTTTTTAGTTACGAAATTATGTGGAAAATCCAGTTGATTGAAAAATATGCTCTATTTTAATTTTGTGGGGTTTTAGCGTACATTTTACGGGCGTAGTGTAGCGAGTACAACGGTTATCGCGAGATAACCGAATCAACCAACGTCGAGCGTGGCTGCTGCTTGGATGGATGACCGCTGAGCGAACCTGTTCTTGAAAGCAGCCCGCCTGCCCGGCCATTGGTGGTGGTTCGGAAGTCTCCTTAAGCTGGCCATACATTAGACGATTTTGTCGCACATCGACTGGCAATCTGATCGCCGGCGATCAGATTGCCGGAATATCGCCTAATGTATTGGGCCCTTTCTATCAGATTGCCAACATTTTTTCACGATCGCCCAGCGACCGCGTGATTGCCAAAAATGTTCAGTCGATCCATCAGATTGCCGGCAATCTCGAGATAAAACAAGGTATTATTTTATGGGGTCAAGGGAAAACTTACTGAAGAAAGTGACATTACTGTTAACACGTGCACCTGTCCAATACTCAACAAATTTTGGGTTACGGTACAATAGTAACATTAACAATAGACATCAAACCACTCATTACATGGTTTGGGATGTCCAGGATGACTCTTGTCCTGCTAATCCATCACGCTCCACTTCTTCTTCTGCATCTTATCAATATTCTCCAGGTTCTTCTAGTAATTCTCTATGGCCACTGTAAGGAAGATTACCTATAAAATTGTTCTTATGTCTCCAAGATTATGTTGTGTGTTCTTAACGACTACCATCTTGTGTCAAGTCAAACTCAGCAATGTTAGCCTGTGTTTAAGAACTATGAACTATATAAACAAAGTAACATTTTCAAAAAAGATGGTTTGTAATAGCTTATTGACTTTGTAATAGCCTATTATTCATATTTGTATTCATTCATTGTTATGTTATTTTAATGTTCTTTTTTTATATTAATCTATTTTTAATAATAAGATAAATGTTTAGTGACATAGCAGCCATTTTCCCCACTGAAAGCTACAACAGTACTTAATTATAAGTATGCTCACCTTCATGTACGTTTCATGAAGTACTTCAACAATAGCATCACAAGTTTCAGGAATGATTTTTCCCAAACTCTGTGGAGAAATTCCAGTCGAAAACTTCAAATCCTCAAAAGTGCGACCCGTAGCTAAAAAGCGCAAAGTAGCCACAAGACGCTCTTCAGAGCTTATCGGTTGCATAAGACGAGTTACTTGTTTCTTAATTAACGGTTCCACTAAACTTAGAAGATGCTGAAAGTTACTGTCAGACATTCTTAAGTAATTTTTAAAGTCTTCTGGGTGTTCACAGCGCAATGTTTTTTAACAGCGACATATCACTAAACTTATTCCTGCTTAAATACCAGTTCTTACGCCAAAACCCTTTTCTTCTTTTCTTTTTCTTTTTCACTTCACAACACACAAGAACAATTAAAGCAGCCGCTACCTCGTCGTCATCCATCTTAACCACTCGACAGCTCACAAGTGAAACAGAGATTGCTGCATTAAGATTGCTTGCTTGATTGCCGAGTCAACAATGACCTTCTTTCAGCAATATGATTGCCGGCAATCTGGCAGCAATCAAGTCGCCGGTCGATGGGCGACCAAATCGTCTAATGTATGGCCAGCTTTAAAGTCGTTGGGTCCGAGGTTAAATATAAGAGAGGGTTTCTAAGCCATAACTTCGCCTGGTGAAATAAGATATTTTTTTATTTATTTTAGCGGTTTTGAGTGTAACGTTGTTCTTTTATTTTTGATTTTGGATCATGATTTCAGGCTACTTTCTTTCTTGGCAATCACAGGTGGGATTCAGATTTGTATCATCCCATTGCCTCCCACCAATCCCTGTGCACGAGGCCAATGATTTGTATAACGGGAAGTTGGCTTGTGCTGCGGGTCTTGGCACGGTTTATCAATCCTTTAAAAGGATCATCAATTAATATTCTAGGCTCCAGAGAGACTAAGCTACTTAAATTTAGCATAACTTCGACACAAACAGTTATTTGAGAGACTGCGTTGAAACCCTTGGAGATACTGATCCTCAATTCATCCTCTTTTGACATTTCAAATGGTGACTCAAGTCTTAAGTGGTCCAGATGTTTGTTATAACGGAAGAATAAAGTAATCCATCATGTTTCAAATTCCTCGCCCACGTGAGCTGTGTCATACTCTGTCCCAGTAGCGAGGCAGCTGTGTAGAATAGGCCATCCCGCTGGGGTCATCAAACCGGCCATCTGATCATCCGCCTTCGCTGCTGGAACAGAGCACACGACCTTGGCCGGCTCACGCGGATCGTGATCGTGCATTTTTCCACAGTAGGTTCCTCCACTCGTGGGCCACATCGCAATGTTCCTGACATATCACACGTCACCAGACCGGTTATCCTGGCCTTGCCTCGTCTTGTCCAATAAATATGGCATTGGGACCGTCTTCCCAGAACTTTTCCCACAAGCGTCTTCAGCTCACGTCCTACGTTTGTATTTGATTAGCAGGATTCCGAACTGGCCATGTGAAACTTCCCTCTAGTTGTTCCCATCGCTCCACTCTCTCCGCGTCGTGCCCCGCTCGCCTGCTAAGCGTCTGATCCTATCACCTCGGTGAGCTCAAATCCTCGAAATTGGTCTGATGCTTGTCACTTGACTTAGAGGCTTAAGCCAATGTTTTGCTTCGGAAATGCCATAATGTAGGCCTCACAAATTCCATCGAAGTAACTATGAAATGCCCTTTTAAATCAAAACTGATTAAAAGGTCTCATTTACAGTCCGTAGGACTGCTTCATGTGGTGTTCGAAATTTGCACATTTCGGATAAGACACTTTTTTTAAATCTCAACACAAATTGTAAGGTCACGAACATAATATGGCTATTGCTTTGAATTCACTTCTTGATTACTACCAGAGGATTCTTGTCAGTTAAAGAATATTCGTAATCATATAAAGGATTTATTAGCTTCTTAATACTAACATCGCTTTATTTATCAGTATTTCACTTGAAACCTCACTCTATCGATCATGATAGGTGGTAATGTTTATTGTAGAAGAATGTGATAATTGTTGTAACGCTAGCTTGTGAATAATGGGTTCATATAATATGCGAATCTAACAGAAGTCTAACTCAAAGGAGGATTCAAATTCTGGATGGTTTATGTTTATACCTTACAGTTGAACCTACACTGGGATCGATGTGTCTCTTAAATCTGAGCAACCTTATGGGTGTCCAGTAGCGGCACGTCACTAACAGCAATAGTCGATTCTGGGGTGCAAGGTTAATTCGATAGGATAATTTAGCTACTGCAGGAGAGGACTGTTGAAGCTAGTGGGACTCCCTAAGTATTAAGGACTGTTGCTAGCCTATACATAAGGGCGTGCCACCCTTTGCCTGCTCTGGCTACAGAGCTGGCTTCCCCTTCTTTCAAGGAGACATGACTGAGATTAATACCCAAAATCCTTCCTCGTGGATCTGAACAGGAGGCGGCACGTACCCCCAACCTTACCTATCTAAAATAAAATATCTGTCACTCTGGAAGCAGCGCAACGGTTCTTTTAGGACTAACAGCAATTTGTAAGCTTCGTAGCCTAAGAGGACAAAAAAAATACTTTCTCCAATACTATGAAAACAAAAAACAGTAGTTTGGAGACATGGTGAACATTGTAGAGAAGAACGTGATTTTTTAAATATGTTCTATAGAGAATAAAAAAAAACAAGTCCCAGGCCACGTCCATGAAGGACGCCTCAATAGTTTATTACATGGTCTAAATCTTCTGCAGCTTGGTTTTTACCTGAGTTTTCTAAATTATGTTCATGCAGTACTATGCTGTTGTTCGGCGTTACTGAAGTTGTGTTTATTCTAGAAAAAGAAAAGCTGCTATTGTTCCAATACAAGATAGAAGTCTTCGTTGAGAAGTTTAAGTCTCGCCATGTTAGTTAATGTACTCCATAACTAACTGTATGTAACTCAGATGTGGGGATAGCTATGTTTGACAAGCGTAACTCAGTAACGCAGTTCTGAGAGAACAACTTCTGCGAAGTTCTGTGCACAACTTTGGACCACAATGAATGACCGACGCTGGTATAACAATGTGTGAATCACTCGCATTGAAACTTGTAGGTGTAATCGAGGAAGGGGAGAGAGAGGGAGAGAGCGTGACTGACAGCTCTGACCTCGCGGTGAAGCGCACACGGCGTACGGTCGTACACAAGCGTGACAGTGCCGTAACCAGATAGGGTGCTTGAAGGGGCAAAGCCTCCATTGACAACTTGCACCCAAGAAAATAGTACACACAGTGTATCTAAATTTGTGGGATCAATTTCCAGGACGCATTCCAGAGGTATAGAGAAAACAATTTTCATCAATAAATGTCATCCTAAAAATTCACTCTTTTGAAGTTTAAAAGCTTGAAAAATCAAAGTTTGAATTCTGGTCTCTTAGGAATTAGTAGTATTTTACGTTAAGCCTACAGTTAAGTCAGAGCTTCGCCATTACTATGTGTGCAGTTAGTATGAAGCCATCCACATTTTAGTCGATGTTCATGAAACTGGAAGATCCAATCCAAAGGTTGGATGTAAATTAATCAATTCCGTCATTGATTCAGCGTCTTTTGGTATTGCTAAAACCGTCAATGGGCATAATTCTACCCGAAAATATAGAACATTGGCTGTTAAAGGAGGTATTCTCCTTATTACATCCTTAACATTTCTACTAAACTATATTTTATCAAACTACCCTAGTACCCAAGATCCGAATGGATATATTTCTACCAGTTTTGAAGGTTCATAAAATTCCCTATACGGGATTTTTTTTATTTCCCACTTTATTTAGTAAAACTTTAAAACGGACATAGATTCGCGGTTTCTAACATACGTTCTTATTCAGAGTCAACCATATTCTGTACATTTCCCAAATGAGGCAAACGAGTAAGATCCCTCTGACCAAGACTTGGTCTCAAATTGTAAGGTTAGGACCTGTCATTCGTCAAATCTCTTAAAAAGTGAGAAGTTTTACGTTGATAAAATAAAAATTGATCACTGATTACAATAATAAAACTTTTAAGGATTATTGAAAATTCTGGAAAATAATGCGATGTAAGAACAGGTATGGTACATGGTCTCTATTATCGTACGCACTACATTCTTTTTGGTGTTCTTTACGTATTCATTTTCTTATTACACGGAGAAAGAAACATTGAAAATATAATAACATAAAATAATAAGTACCTAATCCATCATCATAATGCAAGTTACTATCAACTACAGTTGAAGAATAAAATTACCAAAAGATAAAGATATTTTTTTCACATATCTTGCGTTAGTGTTTAAAGCAATAATAAGATTTTGTTTATTCCCACGTTATCAATAAAACATTTTTTTTTTTAGCGTGACAGGTAAATGGATGATCCGATTTGTATTTACAAGAATACCTATATTTTAAGAGCTTTCAAATGTTTTATCAAAACCCCTATGCTACAATTTCAGGTTTATAATTTTTAATTATAATTTTAATTAATATGGAAATCTCATAAACTGTCTCCCTACCTTTTTAAAGTAGGGCTATATTGAAAATTCTTCTTCTACGAAATAAGAGTAAATACCACAAATCGTAAATTTGTGTGTCTATTATTTTATAAACACAAGAACATATTAAATATAGACCTTTATAGAGAATAAGGGCCAAAGGCGGGATTGTGCGGCGTTATGTTTATGTTTCAACAGAAAGGGTTAGTCTATAATTCTATCGCTTGATGTCGCTAGTGTAGACCTATGACTTAGCAAATAGTTCACCGTAACTCCATCTAGATGTCGCTAGAGTCCATTTGTCAGTTTGTGCAACGGCAGTTTGTCTCGTGTGTCTTCTCTTTATCACGAAGTATCAGTCATTTGGATTTGGGTGGGGTCACCACTTCCTTCTTTCTCAGTATTCATTCTCAGTTTGTGCAAACGGCAGTTTGTCTCGTGTGTCTTCTCTTTATCACGAAGTATCAGTCATTTGGATTTGGGTGGGGTCACCACTTCCTTCTTTCTCAGTATTCATTCTCAGTTTTTACACAACGCCGATTATTGTGCATGTAAAACATAATCTGTTGTGGTATTCAAAACGTTTGTCTCTTTCTAAACCCAATAACTGAACAAATGTATCAATTAATATTACATTTATTCTTAAAGCAATGCTTATGTCTAAACCAAACCGGGCTGCACTATTTTCGAAAAATTGACAGACTTAAAGAGTCTCTCGAACATTTCCTTAGCTTTTTGATCTATTCGCTCCATTTTAGTAAAACGCTTTGGACTTTGACAAAGTTTTTATCTTAACTGTGGAAGGATATAGGTTATGTCCATTTTTACGGCTGTAAGCCAGCGGGGAAGGTGAAGGGTTAATTTACGTTTTTAACCTTTCAACTTCTTTTGCGATATCATTCCGTTCAGTTTGTGGTAAAATGAATCCATATGAAGTAGCAATTTTCTTGTACCACCAATGTTATTTTTTCTCTATAACCCTTTAAGGCGAAATCTTGGAATATCTTACTGAATCTTAACTCAATCATAATATTTGTTTGTTGTCACCCCTATATAACTCAGACTTAATGCGTCACAGAATATAGTGTACTAGTTGTTACCTGAATGTATCAAGAAGACTATTGTAATACCGAAAAGGGAGAGATACCACGTCAAAGCCTAACGGACGTCAAATACGCCGAGATTTGTTCAGCGGATTAAGCAACAATTGTAGGCTGAAACGTCCTTCAAGCAAAATTATGTATGCGAACGTCCGTTCTACGCTACGACGAGCAAGAAGTACGTAGATAATGAAGGACGTTGCTCTTGTGTCCGTAACTAGCAACGGACATCATAAATGGACATTAGTTAACGTTAGCAACGCTCTTGTGCCCCCTGGTCTATTCTGGTCTGTAAATACTCGTTGAGATAACGTTATCTTGGTTTATACACTCAGAGATAAGATAAATTAGAGCAACACTTTTAAGGATGGGTAGGGTTGATAAGGTTGTATTTTTTAACATAAATACAATTTTATCTCTCGTCTCTAATGAAAACCAGGAAAAACGATCAAGATTTTGCTACGAAACTGAGTAGTGCTAGATAACAGTTTATGCGACGTACTCACAAACTTAAAGTTGGTTATTGTGAGCTATCACCCTGCTATGTCTACCAAGTAGGTGGATTTCTTAATCTTAAATCTTCTACATCCTTACTCGAATAAAAAGAGAGTCTTTTAATACTTGATAATGGTCGTGTAACCATTACAAAACACAATTGTCACAAAACTACGCTCGGAGTAATGTAGAAAGTAATTATTTCAATCTCGGAAAATTGAAATGCAGCAAAGTGTATGAAAACAGAACGAATCGTGCCATTGTCAGGAAAGAAGAGTTTGGATAAGTCTCGGTGACAGGGGAAAGTAGGGCAAAGTGTGACTAAATAAATGACTTGACTCGGATCGAGAAGTCCCGTGCCGGGGTCGGAGCAGAGGCAAACTTGCTCCAGTCTAGCGACTGATTGCACCGCCAACGAGTTGTCAACATGATTGATATGTCAGCTAGTTGTTCCGATTGGCGCGCAATATAAGCTCTGATCGTGTGCTATTTCCGTTTTTGTTTTTGCTCTTATGAAGTTCGACGTTTTATTAATCGTCGTCGTTACAATCACAAAAGTCGGTTTGTTTCCGATGTTCCATTCCAGATTTCCTATGCCTGATCGCGGATTTAGAGCACTCATATTGTTTTAGACCGTATTTATCAATAATCGGCAGTGGTGTTCCTCAAGGCTTTAGTTTTTACCCCATGTTGTTGAATCGCTATTTGCTGGAAAAATCTTTTTCGAAGACTATCCAATAATCAAGTAACTCACCTGTAATTTGTAAGAGACAAATAATATCTTACCTTACCTCTTAACTAGACTTGAGTTCATCATGAAAAGGGGTTCTAATCCTTTTTTCACCCTTTTTCATGATGATACGCACTTCTAGAGTCGACATGCTTCACGTCAGCTGGTAACTCAATTAATGAATACCTAACATTTTAATAACTGGATTTATTTTTCGGATTGGTTTATTCATGTTTTTCTTTGATTTTTTCTGTGACTCATGTCCCAGAGTGTTATGTACTTGAACTCGTTTGATTCCAAAGCATAACTTAAAGACTGGTTATGTAATCAGCTGGATTTTGACGTCAACACACATAAGTACAAGGGTACGTTGGATGACATGAATTGAGATGATTACTTTTGGGTGGGATGAAAGGGTGGATTTTGCTTTGGTAACTTTATCTCGGTTGCATACGATTACATCCTAAATCGGAACCTTCGTAGTCACATTCCACGCAAAATTGAATTATTCCTTTCGTTTGCCATGATTTAAGTATTGTAAAAATATTAGAGAACGGTTTCATTACCAATGAATATGTGGATTAAAAGTATTTTTTTAATTGTAATACACTAAACAACTTTCGAGAGAGGTTTCTAGTGGAGTACAGAATTGCTTAGTATGCTTACTCCAACCATCCTAATAATATACCATGCTGCTAAATTATATTTATCTATTTAGGATGTAGTATTTGATAGAGCTTTTTACGACGTAAAAGATAACATAGAGGGCCCTTCGGCATAAAGGATGACATACAAGACTCTTGGAATGAAGGTTTGCCAAAATGGATTTTTTTCAAGTATGAGTAGTTTTTTTAAATACTGTTAAGTAAAATAATTCAACTAAATGTTTTACTATATATGAATTGTATGAATTGGTATTATATGAATTGGTTATTGATGAATTGTACAGAAAACATGTAGAAATGTTCAGTTGAACCAACAAATTCATTTTAACAATTTATTGAATTGAAAGTAGGCCACTTGTAGAATGCAGGGTTGTTTATTTTAGACGTTGCAGTAGAATATTCTAGATCTGTAGATAGTAAAGCGTGCAAACTATCTCCTCGGTTGGGCTTGTAGTTATGACCATGCAGTTACATTTAGATTGCAAAGCTGACTTTAGGGTTTACTGTAGTGTGGAGGGTGGGAGAGAGAATTACCTCCGGGGCCGCACTTTTATTATTTTCCTCTATGGTGTCTTGTTGGAATAATTGTACCTTTTGTATAATTTAAGAAACTCGTAATAGATGCGTAAGTAGCATATAACGATCGATTTTCGGAAGTTAAAAATTGTATACTGTACGTTTTGCAATTATCTGGTTATTTTCTAGTAGTCTTTAATAGTGCAATGCATTTTCAAAAGCAATTAAAACATTAGAAGTAAAAACTATGGTTAGGTAAAAAATTGAAATTTATACTTTAGAGACTAACGCTTTTTCAACAGTACTACCAAAAGAATTTGATATATCAACTAATTGAAATTAATTATAATTATTTTAAATTGAATATATCAAAATAACTCTTATTCGTCTACTTAATCGTTGAATGCATTTATATTCAATTACCAATAATTGTTCGGTCATAACTTAATTAACTGATTATTAACGAATGAAGAATGTATTTAGTACGTACTCCGGTCAATCCCTATCAAAAGAATTTTATATATCAACTAATTTAAATTCATAATAATTATTTTAAATTGAATTTATCAAAGTAACTCTGATTAATCTACTTAATCTTTTAATACATTTATATTCAATTACCAATAATTGTTCGGTCATAACTTAATTAACTGATTACTAACGAATGAAAAATGTATTTAGTAAGTACTCTGGTCAATCCCTATCAAAAGAATTTTATATATCAACTAATTTAAATTCATAATAATTATTTTAAAATTCAATAAATTACCAATTGATCAGTCATAACTTAATTAACTGATTTACTAACGAATGAAAAATTTATTTAGTAAATACTCCGGTCAATCCGGTTATATGCTCCCAAATCTTAAATTTCTTTTATGAAACTACGTAAATAGTAATACAAACTACGAAAAACAATCTGTTTGATTGGTTGAACAAGATTATAAAGTATTTCTGGTTCCAAACGGTGTGATGATAATTACCTCTGGCCGTCATGGGCGGCTGGATTGCTGTACTGGTGGCGGCGATCGAAAAACATCCCTCGAGATAGTACCCCTCACGTGACAGAATAAAATTCTAGAGGGTCTGATCACAAATTCCCGAGAGAGCTATCAGATATTCAAGCCCATTTGCATAGGAATTTCTTATATTCTATAGAATAAGTTGAAATTCCAAGCCCGACTGACCAGTTGCAATCTGTTGTTATCTTCATGGTGATAAGACTTTAGATCGTAACACTGATAACGCCTAAAACTGTTTCTTAGTGATCGCTAATTAACAATGTTGATAATGCACGAAACTGTTTCACATCATGGTCTATAGTGAAAATGTTATAATTTGAGAGCATATAACGGATTAAGACCGAATAATATTTACACAGCTGGTGGTAGTCCAGATAGATTTATTACAACTTCATGGAAGTCGCCAATGTTTCTCAGGATAGTAACAACAAATGATAATAAGAAGCAACTGGTGACATGATGTCCTATTGTCTTCTGTTATTTATTTAGACGCACAAAAATTGGTTGCAGCCTAAATTTTTAGAGTTTATTGGCTGAGCGTTAGCTAAGCCTATCACTCGAAGTGTTGAACAACTTTCACTACTAGTTGTACAGTAGACCTGTATGTCTGCACGCATGATGGATGTCTTGAAACGAACTAACCTAAAAACTCGAAATTTTGCATGAAGCTTCATTTTTTATATAAGAAACAACGAGTAATTCTGTAGTATCTTGTTAAGCGTTATAAAAAATTGAAAAACGACAGAAATAAAATGACAGAATAATAAATGTGTATTTAAACTGAGTACAAAGCATATGACATTTTAAAATGTGACGTACTAACACATATAGCCAAACTATCCGCATGATATCTCCCAAAATCTGTCTTTTATCTGGAGGAGGATGTAAAAATGGTTTTCTGTACGATTGCCTGTGTGTCCGTTATGAAAATGAAATGAAGTTTGACTCAAAATTTTCATGCAATCTCAGCGCATATTACGAAACAAGTGGCGTAATCGTACTTTGTGTTTAATTACAAGAAATCACTAACCACGAATAAGATGTCTTTTTGATTGACGTTATCAAAGTGGAAGACTATCTTTGTGGTTACTTATCAGTGTAACCCGAGCACGCTGTGAGAGGCCGCGCATGCGCCTGCGACCGGAAGTGCTCCAGCTGGGCGTGTCTGGATCGCACCTTTGTGTCGGTTTCCGGTAGCCAAATGTCTATATCAAACATCATACTGACGGTGAGGGGAGGGGGAGGGGAAACCGTTACGTGTCGATCAGTTCCCATGACCGCGACGAGTTCGCTTTCACCGGCTGGACACAGAAAATATTGAAATGTAATTCCCTTGATGTGCGCTGCGGTAATACAGTTTAAATTATTAACGGAATAGGCTTAATTGCGCCGGGACTCGAAACGTATCAATCGGCTTAATTGCATCCCTCTGTATTAATATTTTAATCGGAGAGGTCTACGAAATGTTATTAACGATCATCAGGATCGCCTGTGTTCGCAAGCCGGATTTAAATTAATTAGTTAATGTTTTTGTGTGCCCATGCGCTTCAAGGATTTAAATGGTCAATGTTGATATTTATTTCAAAGCTATAAAAATTTGTTCAAATTGCATCAGGATTATCAAAATTTTTGAATTAGTTTTGTGTTACCGTAGCCGAGTTATTACTTGTAACTTAGAGAGTAATTTCAAAGTGCACAGTATAAAGTTTGAGAAGGACTGTGCATTTAAAAATGTTATGGAATAACTGTATAAGCACACCACGTTGTTTTCGTGAAATCGTTAGAGGAATTTGACCCTTTGACCCTATAAAGCAATTGATTACGAAATTCGTAAACAGAAGGGTACCTGCATCAAAAGGGTTAAAAAATGAAAATATAATTCCTTCACTTATCGAGTTTTTTTAATTGACACGCTTATAACAAACCTCCAAACACGTAAATAACAGTTATATAACTGTGAACCAACGAGATACAAGAATTAGAATCCTCCATTTTTAATCATAAAGTCGATATTTATATGGTTGGTTACGATTGGTGTGGTGTAACAGTGATTTAATTTAACTGTTAGTATGAAGTATGTAAAGGTAAAGTAATGTTAAAGTAAAGATGTCTTAATTTACCAAGCGAAGTTAGGAGCCCCCTCTAACACTTAACCTGGGGACCAACGGTTTAAAAGTGACTTCCGAACCACCAACGGCTGAGCAGGCGGGCTGCTTGCAAGGACAGGATCTGTCAGCGGTCACCCATCCAAGCAGCAGCCATGCTCGACGTTGCTTGATCCGATTATCTTACGATAACCGTCGTACTCGCTACACTGCGCCATTGGCAAAGTAAGATAATATTCTTTAAAAAATTATCATTTGATACACTCTTGACCTCCACCAAAATTAGCGCTTTCCTAAGAACGGTTTTGTCAACAGATTTCATGTTTCAATTTCATGAAAAAAGGTTGCATGCTTATTGGATATTGGTTCCTGGATTATACACGTTACATTGAGTGTGGAATTGCGATTTTGACACCAAAACTGTTGTGAAATGTGCAACTGAAAAAATCTTTTGAAATTGAGAGTAATGTTAATCATGTTAGGGACTGCGAAATTTGACAAAACTCTTCATCAGGGTTGGACTTGTAAAAATAAATTGAAATTGGCTGTGGTGTGTGTGTGTGTGTGTGTGTGTGTGTGTGTGTGTGTGTGTGTGTGTGTGTGTGCGCGCGCGCGCGCGTGTGGCTACAAATTATGAATTTTGCTCCAATTTTAATTTAATTTAAATTAATGGTTAATGGAGATTTTTTGTATTTTTGCACATGTGTTAGGAAGGGATAAAGATACTGCACACTTGTAATTGAAAAGTGTAAATAATTACTAGATGACCGCACTTATAGGATTCAACTATTTGGATTTCAACTTGACGACACATTGAATTTGAAAAATCCAATATGGTACTATAATATTTTCATATTGTACAACAATTTCTGTGTATAAATAAAAGTATCGTGAAATAACATAAGTACTAAACGTATGCTTTTTATAAGTTGTACGCTATTAGAGGTTCAGAAAATTTTAAGAATAAATATCCATCAAACTAAATATTAAAAACTGTAATGTAATGTAATGTGCATTGTAATCGTCTATTTTTTTCAATCTATCAGAAAATTAAATGGTAAATAATTGAAAAGGTTCAAAACAGTATCTTTTAGTTTTTTAATTCTTTATATTCCATTACGGATATTCATAGGTTGCTAGAGCTCCAGCTGAAAGTTATTTTTTGAATAGGCAAGCTAAACACGCTCTAAAACAGCATTTCTGTTCGATGACATCTCTACATCACCGCTTTTTATAGTTAATGAGAAAAACATTGTAAGAGATAAAAAGTAACATAGAACTTATTTAGATTTGGTGCAGTTAGTATGAAAATAACAACTCGCGTCAACGCCATAAAAATACTTTACAAAAATAGAAAAAACAATATATATATATATCTAAAATACATTCAATTTGGTACTATTTTATATTAAAAAAAGAGAGGCTGGTCTGCTTTTAAGCTTTATCCTGCCCGTCCTCATGGGCCACTGGCCTGCAAGAGGGTCCTATCAAACAGAGTAAGGGGGAGAGTTTATACAGTACAAGATCGATGGTACTGATAAGAAGTGCTACAGTAGATATGGCACAGACAGGACTTGAACCTGCGGTATCTCTACAGATCGAAAGTTCGGCCATCGGTTCTCCCAAAAAGATTATCTAATGGTTGACTTTTTATTTTGGGAGAAACTCTCTTTTTCAGTTCAGCTTCTCAAATAGAATCCAACTTCGTATTTTTACGATCAATGCCTATTTATAATAGGCCCCCTACTATGTTCACAATTTATCAATTAGGGATTTCAATTAGAACAGAATTGGGTTCTGGGTATGTTTAAAAACTGTGTATGTGTACGCGAACGTGACTACACTATATCTTGTTCAACCAGTATTATTCGAATTTTGACAAGAGCTGCTGGATGAGGTTGTTAACCATCCGATATAATCCGATCCCTTGTTAATGATCATTATAATCTCCCCTTCATTGGTGAAATCCGCTTAAGAGAAGGGATATTTGGTAATGTGTATCTTAAAAAAAGGTTAAAAATATTTCAATCCCTTCTGCTATCCTTAACTCTTTGATTCCTAACGCCCGAGCTCGTCTCATGTATGTGCGAAAAAATCCTACCTAAGGATAGGTCGTGTCAAATAATATTTACTTCATTTGAAAGATTGAAAGATGTATTTATTTGTTTTCGTTATAATCATTGCAGAAAACTTCATATAGTGTAATTACTACTTATTAGCATGTATTGCAAATTTATTTTTTAAGACAATTGTTTGATTTTTTTCACAAAAAGGTATATTGTTTATTGAGAAAAAACTGTATTTTAGGAGTGGGAAACTTTTTTTGGACATCTTTTTGGATTTTAGGGGAAAATTAACAAAATATTTTTAGTATGTAAAAAACATATTTCCTACGTCTGTATTTAATATTGTTTCCATGCTAACAGTCCTATCACAAAGAAAACAAAATAATTTCTTTTAGTAAATAATTCAAATTCAAAACTGTGCCTAAACGGCTAAAAGTGGTCCGGCTCCTCTGGCATTATCGTATGTATCAAAACCCGAATTTTCCACGCTCACCTGGCAAATCGTCTGGCACTCAAAGGGTTAAAAGACAAGAAAAGAAATAGACATTATCGATTTTGTGGTGTATATATTAGGTGATTTCTGACTGTACCTTTTTAACTACAATTAAATAATCTGTTGCTGAGTTAATACAGCTAAATTTGGACGGTTTGAACATTTTTAATTCAAAGTTTTGTGTAGTTCGAATTGTTTCAGTCTTTTTATCTCTACATTCCCATATAATAATAAAGAGGAAATCTTGTTAAATTTCAAATTATCAAAATTAAACTGTAATAAATTAACTGTATTACATTGAAAAATCTCACTATTAACATACTCCAGAAAAAAATATTGTTTATTAAAAATAATATTTTGGATTAAATGTTTAGAAATTTGCTTTCACACCGCTTTAACGTAAGCGTTAGAGCTGAGAGACCAATATTATTTAACTTGATTCCTTTTATTTTATTAGTTTGCTGAAAAAAATCAAGAAAATGTGCCACCTGGCGGTGGAAGTAGTCTGCGGTAGGTAGTCTATTATCCACTTGATTATTCCGGGTTATGTTGAATTATAGCCTTTTCTCCTCTGCTTTGTTCCCGGAATAGCCTGTAATTTGTTGGCGTTAAGCTGTTGTTGTGTTGCGTTGTGTTGAGCCTACTGATTTATGCCCGGCATTGTTGAGTTGCCGTCACTCCGGGGCATAGCCCATGCCCTAGCCTTCACCCTCAGACTAAATTCTCAGCTTATTTACATCACAAACCTTCCTCTTTCCCTCTCACCCGCTCACTTTGCCTTTGTTGCTTCCAAGTCTGGAAGTGTCTGGATGGACTTTCGTGGACTCAACGAATTTTGAAATTCCACCTCGACCCTATATCGATATTGTTGACGTTCCTAACTCCAGTGTCCACTTTTCATAAGTATAAAACAATAAAAGTTTTACATACAGCATAAAAAAATTTTCCATTTTTTTTATCTTAAAATTTTTGATGCTGTTTTTTTAATTCAATTTGGCAGTCATGATGAGAAACAAAAATTCTGAAAATATAGAATGAAGGCCACTTTTTTCTAACCATGGAGCAGGAATTGGAAAGTGCTGCCGAGTACGTTGAACCCTCTGGGGTCTCGAAACTTGTAATTTAGGCATTTATAATTTCTGTATCGTGGCTTCACGCGATGCAGGTCGTATCACGATTGCGGATGGATATGAGGCTGCGAAATGTGGGCCATACTTTGTTATCAATATGAACAAATGTGATCTTTTCAATTTCATTACTACCTAATTTACATTCAAAGTATCCTATTATAAATATTTGAGTTATGTTTTGTTGAAAAATACAACATAATGGTTTATAAGTACAGAATAATCCCATATTGGAATTCAATCGAATCTACTACTACAAAAATAGCAAAAAGTTTGTCAAATATATGTTTATAAAAAAGGGGAACACACAGCTACTAATCTAACCACAATTACAACAGAATACTGATATACTAACTAAACTTGGTTGAGGTTGTATACAAAAATGTCGAGTATTTTTTTTTTTTAAGGAGAAGGCGATTCCCTTTTAATCCTGATTAATTGGACGAGACCATAATCCAGTGCACCTTTCTCTTTCCAGCCGACGATACAGTAGCCATACAGCAATGAATTGCTCACCGTCTATATTAACAAGACCGGACCTTCAACAGAACTGAAGTGTTGTTTTTCGATTTGTCCGATTATCTGTTTCCCATCCGGCGGAATTCTGCAGTGTGAAAATCAACAGATGATGATTAAAACCGTCCGGTTTTTCGCCGAACGGACAAAATCGGGTAATGTGCCTAATGACTAATTTTAATTTTTGTTAAGGAGAGACCGATCTCCTTTTAGGCCTTACTCTGCCCGTCCTCATGGGCCACTGGCCTGTACGAGGATCTTATCAAACAGAATAAGGGGGAGAGTCGATACAGTACAAGGTCGATGGTACCGATAACAAAGTGCAACGGTCACATGCAGGACTCGAACTTGCGCTATCTCTAACTCAGACTCAAATTCCAACGTCTTAGACCACTCGGCCATCGGCACTCCCATATAGCTTGTTTAATTCCCGAAATATTCTGCGGACTGTCAAACGATCGTACAGGAATGAAGTTTTTACATTGTTCCGGCAGATAAAAAGAAATAGTGTCTGGATTCTATGCTTCAATGAAGCTCAGCCAAACCCCATGGTTGGGCATGCATTATCATAGAACTCATATTTTATCTAAGTGAAGAGATCAAGATAAAAATTTAAAGTCTATAGGCCAGTTCATTCTCGTAATATTATGCGGGCAGGCAGATAAAAATGGAATTTTTCCAGTCCCTCGAGTGATAGGCTTCGCTAACGCTCAGCCAATTAGAGAACCATCCGTGCAGTATATACTTTCCTTGTTTTCAAGATGAAGAAGCACAAGTCACTAAATATATTAGATTTTACTAATTGAAATAGAGACTCGTAAATTTGGGGGGGGGGGTGGGGGGGGGGGGGGGTGGGGGGGGGGGGGGGTGGGGGGGGGGGGGGGTGGGGGGGGGGGGGGGTGGGGGGGGGGGGGGGTGGGGGGGAAACCATATACTATATAATATTTTCAAATTTATTTATTCACTTAGAAATAATAATGTTTAGTTTTGCCATCTGAAATATTTCAGAGCTAAATATTAAAAAAAACATCGAAGGAAGTCCATACAATAAGCTGTGTTAAATATATTATACGATGGTTTTTTTCTTTAATATAAATAGACAATTTGTTTACTACTGAAACTGTGTACGTATTAGTAGTATTGTAAGGAGGCTAAATATGTTGTATCAGCATTGTTCATTGGTTCTTAAATTTTTACATCAACTTCGTTCTTTTAAAAGAAACAATTGGTGTGCAACGTTGGTTCGAAGACCATCGAATAAATTGGATTGAAGCTAACATATTTCATCGGAAACAATTTTCTAAGGAATTTAATCGAGGCTTCGTACGTTAAATTGGGAGACCAACCGATTAGTCTACCATCAGTTTAACTTAGGCCGCTTTCGTTTGCTAATTCTGAAAAATGAACTAACAATAAAACCTAAATTACCAAAAAGATTGACATTTGTAATACATCAATGCTAAGTAGCTGTGTGGTTTTATGAAGTTAATCTAGAATTAATCTATAGTAAAAATGGCTCAATCACTTTCCTCATTTTTATCTGTGTTCTTGATTCTGCCGTGACAATCGCCATTTACTACTGGCCTTGGTGAGTGAGTTCTGTTTGGTTGGCCGGAGAGTGCAGACCTAATGTGACCTATATTCTGTTCTTGTTTTTAGTAATTAGTGCTTAATTTTAATTAAGTGCACGTTTTAGAGTTAGTGTACATGGAGTAGACACACAACATGACTATTGTGGTTCCTATTTTTTGCGTATCACAACTGTCTGCTAAGTTTTGTTTACTTTATCCTAGATTTTAGTTATTTATTTGGTTAATCATTCATCTGAGGAAGAGATCAGATTGCAGATTTAGAAACGGAAAACTCCCTCCCTTTACAATCCTTCCAAAAGCTTAGAAAGCTTCTCCCTGGGAATCGAATTTTACTAACATCCTTAAATCTAGATCATGGGCTCCAATATTATTCCTGATCATCAAAAACTTGTTCCTTAAAACAATATCTTCTTTATTGATATGACATATTTTCACGTCCATGGCCTTCAAATCTAGTTTATGAGCATCACATCGGACCCTCAAAGCGGATACATTCTAGTCGATGATCAGAACGTCTTCCTCCCAGAACACTAAAAAGCGTTCACATAGATGTTTTGATTCATACTCAAAACCAAAATATATACCGACAGAGTTTCTCTTTAAAGGCGTGAAAAGAAACTGACATACTGGAAGGACAACACTGCAGACAATTATAGCTCAGTCTCAAGGTGGACCGCTCTGCTCTATCCTCCTGAGTTTACATTAGCGTTAGTGGGACTGGAAGTGACACTAGTTGGAGTGGGCTGATGCAGAAGTAGCCGTCACAACACTACAGACAATTATTAATAGCTCAGTCTCAAGGTGGACCGCCGCTCTAGTCCTCCTGAGTTTACATTAGCGTTAGTGGGACTGGAAGTGACACTAGTTGGAGTGGGCTGATGCAGAAGTAGCCGTCACAACACTACAGACAATTATTATAGCTCAGTCTCAAGGTGGACCGCTCTAGTCCTCCTGAGTTTACATTAGCGTTAGTGGGACTGGAAGTGACACTAGTTGGAGTGGGCTGATGCAGAAGTAGCCGTCACAACACTACAGACAATTATAGCTCAGTCTCAAGGTGGACCGCTCTGCTCTATCCGCATGTGGCGGTGCTTGAGCCACAAATAGCGACTCTTGCGGCCATATCTCTTCCCTCACTTCACGCCATCATCATTATGATGCTCATCCGGTCGTCAGTCGCGGTGTAGAACCACACACATACTGGGGCACGGTTCTCTTCTAGGCTCTAATGGATATTCCACGTTGAGTGATGGTTTCTGCTAGTTCTCGTAATAAACCGACATCTACATCAACTGTTACTTCTCAATGAAAATTGCTCTCTTTTATTTATGTAGGAAATAGTTTTTTACAAATACGATTTTGATGTTAATTAACAAGATTATGATGCCTATGAATAAGATTGATTCACATGAAGAACATTTGACATTTAAGAACAACTTAAGAAACAAGTCGTAAAAAAAATTTATGATTAAAACAATAGAGAATTTTGGATGAAAGATGACGTCGAGGTAATATAATTTTTCTAGAATTTTGTCCTTGGACGCCCATGGAAAATATCCAGCGTGTATGCATAAAAAATCTAACATATAAAATGATAAAAACCCCTTTTTTTGTACCATGCGGCAAACATTTCATTTATTAATGTTGGCAAAATGTATTATTTCATTTTTCTTCATCAGAAGCTACAGTACTTTTCGTATTTAATACACTGGAATGGTCAGATACTATTTTAGTGACATGTGTTAGAGTTTGGCTATGTATTTAACTAATTCGAACTTAATCTTTGATAATCTTATGTATTCTACAGTATTCTTTCTCAAAACAAATAATATATTTGGACTTCCAAAAAGAGATAATCAGTAACTGGATATTGCAGAATGCGGATTACTAACGGATCATGCAAACACACAGATTAGATACAGTATTGCTGTGTTATATAGAGAACAAACATGAGATATCAGCACAATATGAGATATCTTTAGTTGGCTGATACACACAATAACCTCGTGACTCATGAGATACGCCGCCTCTCGATACTAATATAAGCCTGCCGATAGAGCTGTATCGACTGATACAGAACATGATGGTGATACCTACAGACTGTTTGGACAGGGAAATGCCAAGAACTTCTAATCCAAGATATTTCCTTAAAAGTTCTCGTAGCAAAAACTCATGATCATAGAAAATTTGGTGGCGGTCTGCATATTTGCTGTAGCGTATATAAAACATTATTTCGTGGGGGGGGGGAGAGTCTGACAATGTATGGTTTAGGGAGTACTAAATGCCCGAAAAATAGGACCTCGGGAACATTCCTCCGGGAAATTTGTGTGGTTGTAAATGTTTTCTAGCCTTTAAAAAGCTGCCATTATAATGAATGTCTCAAATTATTTGGAGGGGGCTTCAGTCCCTCCCTATATAAATCCATGGGATGTTGGTCACTGCCATTAAATTTCATCCGTAAATTGGCTTAATTTCTTTCCGGTTGGATAAGGGAAACTCCTTTTTCTGAAGGAATTTTGTAATGATGCATGGTATCCCTGCCTTTTAAATTGAAAAGTCACACGGTTGGTGAAGAAAATCAGTAGTTGAGACTTGCTCATCTAGATTTTTTAACCCGCAGAATGCTCAGTTGGACACCCTGAGTCAGCAGAGACATAACATGGAACAAGGATAAAAAGAAGATGGATGCTGGGGTGGAACTCCACCCCCTTTCAAACGAGAATTGAAAAAAGAGTTGCTTTACTATGATGCAAGACCTCTGAATATTCAAACCATCGAATGACTAGTCTCATTCCATCCATTAAATTGGGTTAAGCCATAGCACGATCAATGTATCCAACCATTAGTCCTATAGAACTTAAATCCCTCTATATGTCTAGACAGCGCGTGAATCACTTTCTCGACCTTAACCGACAAGGAATATCTTAGTGAAACAATATTGCGATCATGTCGGACTAAAGGTTAAGCTGGCAGCTAGAAACTTTCACCACCAGAGTTCGCTGCCAATTTATCTCAAGCTGGATAGCATTTAAATAATTATATTAATAAAACACCCATAAAAAGTAACAAATGCATCGTACAGATTCAACAAATTATTATAGAGGTTGTGCTTGAATATTTTCATCTATAAAAGCATCAAGTGACTTTGCAACAATTTGATGCAAACTCCAGAGAGAGATCCTCTGGGGAACTCCCACCGCGAGTTTGCGACATTGTCACCACCAAGTCTAGACTGTTTTAGTGCCGAGGGAAGTGGATCAATAATGACTGGAGTTTGTCGCTCTACATAAACTAAAACTGGTGTAATTGAATTAGCTTGTGTGCTGTGGAGCAAACGGGGCACAAAGGCTCATCTGCAGGGGCGGGAGCGGCAGCGTCCGGACCCCAGTCTTGTGGTGCAGATTGAGTTATGTTGCTAACCGAACTCCGAGTATATGTCACTTCCATATATGAGTGTTCAATGTGGCCAGATACATCTGACATACTACGTCATTCCTGACAGTACATACTCCAATAATATGTCGGAGCACGGGCGCTCCGTCTTAGCTCTTGACGTTGAAAAGGTGATTTTAGGAGATACTATAACCGATATGAGTTTCAAGTTCAAGTTCGAAACTCTTTATTCAAGTCAACATTTCAGTACACAAATCTCACAGATCTCAATGCGCCTGACAGGGCGCGTGCGGGAAGAAAAGTAGTTAACAGTATACAAGTTTTGAAACATTTTGCAGTCGTCCATTTTTATCTTCCACTACCATTAATTTTTCACCCTATGGAAAAAAAAGAAAATTCAATTTCACTAACATTATACTACTTTCAGCTTAATCATTATATAAAAAAAGTTGTGAGCATAAAGCGACATTTGACAACAATAAATAATAAACTATATGTTTGCCATGCTAAGTAACAGCAATTCTAGAACTATGCCCTATAGGATGATCTATAGCGGATAATTAACTATGAAAAATACCAATAACAGTAAAAGTAACAGGACATTAATATAATAATAACACGTTTATCGTTTCATAAATTTTGAAGCAGAAAAGACATATAACAATAAAATGAACTATAAATAATTAACAACAAAAATAACAATCACATTTAAATAATAACAACAATTTCATTAATTCTACAAGCTATGAAGTAGAAAAGGCCTATAACAAGAAATAAACTGTTATTTATATTGTGAAGAATTAACAATAAAATAATATAACTAAAGCAATGTAACAAATAAACATTATAATTTGAACACAGTATAAATAAAAATGTTAAACTTAAACAATGGCAATGACTTCCCATCAGTTACATCATTCTTTGGTGACATGGTAGATACTAATGTCATTAAATTTTGTATCCGTACAATTGCCTTCCTTAAGGGCAATAATTCCCCCCCCCCCTTTCTACGTTGCGTAGTTTATTAACGTTCCTATGTATGATGAATTCCAATTAAAGCAGTATTGTACTGTTTTTTTTTTTATATTTTTTTTTATTTTAGATAGTATTGATATTAAAAGAGTAGGAGAAATAGAGGTCTATTTTGTTGACCCACACCAATCCATGCAGTCTCGTAACACTGTAATCGTTATTAATGAGGTTTTATATTCTAAGGATGAATAATGTACATTATTTTACAAGAATAGGGGTCGGGAGACATTCCTATTTTATCTTATCTACTAATGCCTACTGTCATCAGGAGACGAAAGAAAAACATCCTTCCAGATAGCAGCTGTCACGTAACAGAATAACATTCTTGATGGTCTGATCACATATGCCTGAGAAATCAATAAAATATTACAGAATGTATACAAACCTACAGCAACGTCTGAATAGTTTGATAGTGTAGGATATAAAACATACCCGAAATACTAAAACAAATTATGAAAATATTTCTTTGTGTAAAGCAAGAACAAAAGTTTTAAACATTTGTTATATATTGAGGACTTTTTTAATACGCGCTAGTATGTGTCTTTTTCCATCATATCGTAATGACGATTGCCCAATGAGCTTAGAAACAAGCATCACATCAAAGATTTTGTTCAGGCATCTCAATACATGAACAAATTTGGGATATGAAAAAATACCACATCTTTAATACTGTGATCGCAATAAAAGTTAGAAGAGTTCTAGGGTACAGACCCCCACGCCCTAAATTTAACTGCCCCCGCGTTACTGATCTCTAGGTACGGCACTGTTCCTCGGACTCGATTCTATTCACTGACACGATGTAGAGAGAATGCTGCCGGGGTGACAACCAAGTTTTCGGAATTATCAACAAACATCTCACAACAATCCGCCATCTGCAATGTCTGTCCGACACAAAAGTTATGCACCAGCATCAAAACATTGTTCTCCAACTTTCCCCCAACTCGTCATACTTTCATCTCATTCCCTTCATCCGATTGTCATTTGGTCTTCCAAACTGTTTATAAGCATTGTTTTAGCTTCTGAGACTGGGTATTTCACACTTTTAACATTTAATTTCATCCTCTTCGCTCGGTTGTCATTACTCTTCAACGCTGTTTAAAGTCATTGTTCTAGGTTATAAGTCAGTTTAACTGCGTTTTAACTATACACTTTCGTCATATCTTCATCCGATTGACATTCGGTCTTCCACACTGTACAAGCATTGCACTTTAACAATTTTATATAAGAAAAAGAGAGAATCATCTTTTCCTCTTTATTAAAGGCTGAATATTTTACCACTCCAACATTTATTTATTTATACAGTATTACAATTTTTTTCAAAAGAAGCGGAACAATAGAACAGAACATTTATATAAGCATACGTACATGACGCGGAACGTAAAAAACAAAGCAGTTATAATACCAAAAGTTAAAAAATCTGTATGTTACCAATTTATGTAAAAAAAGTGTAAATGTAATAAAATATTTAAAGCTCATGTGTAATATAGCTGAGGAACTCTTAGGAAAACAAAACAATTAACAGATATAACCGAATAAAATATTTGTGAATGTATATATGTGAGTGCTGAAAAGGTTGTACATAGAGTATAAACAAATTTAGGTTTCATAGGTTACAATAAAATAATATATATATATATATATATATATATAAAATACAATAAAAACTACGAAAGTAGCAGTGTATAATTTTTCTAGTAATTATGTATTGGTTGCTTAATGTTATTTTAATAAGTAAGGTTTAAGATTGTCCACAGTAGTTAATGGACCAATTCTCAGTGTCGTAAAATTTTTGACTGATAATAGTGTTATTTTTTTATTTTTTTACTGCCGGCCATCAAAACTGCGTAGGAGTACATTACTAGGAGTACATTACTGCGTCGAGTACATTACTACCATTTTATACGACGCAAAAGTGTAATTTTAGAAGGAAAACAGGTATTTTCATTTCATTTCTTTGTTCTAGGTTATGAGACTCTCCTACATTTCATCCGATTGTCATTCGGTCTTCCATACTATTTATAATCATTGTTTCTGGTTATGAAAATGGATATCACACTTTAACGATTTTAGTATACTTGCGAAATTCGTGCGCTTTCTTTCATCACATATTTACAATTTTTCACGTAACAAATCTCAACTGCAATATTTTTCCGCATAATGACATTTTAAAATCATTTTAATCGGATAACGAAAATACATATAAGATTATAAGTGGACACACCCCCTTATGTAGGCGTTAGAAACGTTACAAGAATACTTTCTGAACATTAAAGAAGGTGGTAAGATTGATTAGACACAGCAATTAACACGCCCACAAAGGAGAGAAACGACGTGGGTTCAGACCGGACAAACAAACACTTCCACATACTGTACACTGACTTGGCGCCTTCTCACGCGGACAACTACAACAACTCTTCGCTCTATTTCATCTTTGTCATAACGATACCCGTTCAGGTGTGAAGGTTGATATGTTTTTTTTTGTGTGAAAGGATCTGATAGGAGACAGTTATTGTTATTTATCTTCGCATTGAAAATTATGAAGCTTCGCTGCTATTTACTTCATTCATAGCCATCCACATGCATAGATAATCTTCTGGCTGTCAAATATCAACTCGCTGAAACTCACGTCAAAGTTCACGCTCTATCAATGCATTAGAGTGGGATCTTAAGCATTAGCGTCGCTGTGAAGATGTATGGAAGCAATATTTAGTACAGCGTTATCTCTTGATAATATCCTGAGTCAAAAGTGATTTTAGATATACTCTCATGTATTTTGGGACCGAATTATACAATAGGCTCTTCCATTATATGAAAAGAGATTTATTTGAAAACCCTTTAGGACATTCTTGGATCTGAATGAAAATATTTCGGAACATGAATAAAACAAGAGGCACTTTCCGATATTTAGAAAATTGAATTATTCAAAGGTCCTCTTCGATATTTCCGCAAAAGACCGAGGCCTGTGGTTTTCTCACAAGATTTAATTAAATGAGTTATATAAATGGACCCAAGCATTTATATTTGTATAATAAAAAAACAACGTTGAACGTTCTTTTTTAAGGTATACATGTTAGGAACTAGTATAAATAAATGGCTTCTCCAAAATTTTTGGAGGATAACTGTCAATCTCTGCATTGCATGTGGAGCGGCTTCCGACCATGAAGTATTGTTGAGGAAAGAACTGCGATGCGGAGCGGGTGAGGTCGTGAATTGACGAGAAGCTAAGTGAGTGTTCAAGGCAAACCGGTTCTCCAGCGACTGACCGCTGTTCCAGCTCCAGCCGCGTCGACCCTGGAACTGGACATTCCACGGGCTTGACTCACTTGCCGGGCTTGAGCTGTAAGACGATCTGCAGCCCTGACCTCTCTATCAGTGAGCCCTGAGCCGCAAGTGTACCGGTAGCACCAGGGTTCCTTGTAGCATTGTCCCGGTATCCCTGGCTCTGAATGTAAAGAGAATGTTGTGTTGATCCTTTCTAGAATCACATCTAAGAGTGCAGAGTTATTAATAACATTCAGTCTGATGTCTCGCCTGCTTTAAGAATCACTACTTTTCAGAAGAAACGCGATGACCCCAGTGCTAGGAAGCGTGTCATAAATTCACCCATTCTAAGTAGGTGTATTAAAATGGGTGAATATTGTGGGTGTCAGTAATCTTTCTATCGTTCCTTGCATTTCGTATGGCTATATTATTCCCCTTCCAATTTGTTCCTGTCATACTGCCAACAACGTGTACAAAATAAACCTAGTTAAAATGATGACAATTTATATATTTATTATAATGAGTGCATAACGTTCTTTGTCAAATTCGTTTATATTATTTGTACGAAGAAATGTACACGTTTTTCTGAAAATATGGGTTGAGTAGGTACAAAGTAATGTGTAATGATCAAAGTAAATCTTAAGAGTGTATTTACAGTATGGGTGAAAAGCATCTAAAAGTAGCCAACCATTGAAGTGTATACGTTCAACGGAGTTATTGCAGAAACGTCACAACAAGGGAACGTATGAATGAGATGAAAAGTCTGAGCTGTGGACTGTGACCAAAGCCAGGTGAGTTCGCAAAATCTCATTTAGGAGGGGGGATTATACCAATCGATATTTATATAGACTATTTATAGTATTCTACATATCACTTGTCTTTATTATTACTGCTGTAATTATTAACAAATACAACGCTTATAGAAAACTGATATTCTTCTTCTAGTAGAATTTCTAAATTTCGGGAAGAGAGATCAAATGAAGTGGCGCCCTCGGCAAAAGGGATGCAACTGTTAGGGTTGGCGGTTATCAACCTATACAAGCTGAGAAACGTTATAAAATTATTTGTTCATGAAGATAGGAACTGCATCTGGGAGACTGTACGCAAGCTGGTGGAAGAAAGCCGGAACTAGAATACTAGACACGTGTACTCGGCTGGATCAAAGAGTACTAATTCTGGCTCATGATAGTGGCCGAGTGGGAGGGAGAGAGGGGGGGGGGTGAAGATCAGTTGATATCCACATGACTCGATGTCGGGTGGCTGTGGTCTGGGCTGGCGCCTGGCGCAGTACTGTGTGTACAGTATACTGTGGCTGGCCACGTGTACTCGGCTGGATCAAAGAGTACTAATTCTGGCTCATGATAGTGGCCGAGTGGGGGGGGGAGAGAGGGGGGGGGGTGAAGATCAGTTGATATCCACATGACTCGATGTCGGGTGGCTGTGGTCTGGGCTGGCGCCTGGCGCAGTACTGTGTGTACAGTATACTGTGGCTGGCCACGTGTACTCGGCTGGATCAAAGAGTACTAATTCTGGCTCATGATAGTGGCCGAGTAGGGGGGTGAGAGGGGGGGGTGAAGATCAGTTGATATCCACATGACTCGGTGTCGTGGCTGTGGTCTGGGCTGGCGCCTCGCGGTGTTCTGTGTATACGGTATACTGTATCTGGCCACGTGTACTCCGGTGGACTCTGGCTCATGATAGTGGCAGTAGGGGGGTGCGAGTTGATACACATGACTCAGTGTCGGGTGGCTGTGGTCTGGGCTGGCGCCTCGCGGTGTTCTGTGTGTACGGTATAAGTATCTGTGTACTCCGGTGGATCAAAGAGTACTAATTCTGGCTATAGTGGCCGATCTGTGAAGATCGAGTCGTACGGTTACTGTATGGGTTCAGGATCAAGAGTACTAGTCATGATAGTGGACCGAGTGGGGGGGAGATGAGGGGGGGGTGAAGATCAGTTGATATCCACATGACTCGCGTCGGGTGGATGTGGTCTGGGCTGGCGCCTCGCACAGTTCTGTGTATACGGTATACTGTATCTGGCCACGTGTACTCGGCTGGATCAAAGAGTACTAATTCTGGCTCATGATAGTGGCCGAGTGGGAGGGAGAGGGGGGGGTGAAGGACAGTTGATATCCACATGACTCGGTGTTCGGGTGGCTGTGGTCTGGGCTGGCGCCTCGTGGTTCTGTGTATACGGTATACTGTGGATGGCCACGTTTGTACTCGGTTGGATCCAAAGAGTACTAATTCTGGCTCATGATAGTGGCCGAGTGGGGGGTGAGAGGGGGGGGGTGAAGATCCCAGTTGATATCCACATGACTCGGTGTCGGGGTGGCTGTGGTCTGGGCTGGCGCCTCGGCGGTGTTCTGTGTATACGGTATACTGTGGATCTGGCCACGTGTACTCGGTGGATCAAAGAGTACTAATTCTGGCTCATGATAGTGGCCGAGTGGGAGCGAGGGGGGGGTGAAGATCAGTTTGATATCCACATGACTCGGTGTCGGGTGGCTGTGGTCTGGGCTGGCGCCTCGCACAGGTGTTCTGTGTATACGGTATACTGTGGCTGGCCACGTGTACTCCGGGGGATCAAAGAGTTACTAATTCTGGCTCATGATAGTGGCCGAGTGGGGGGAGAGGGGGGGGGGGTGAAGATCAGTTTGATATCCACATGACTCCGTGTCGGTGGCTGTTGGTCTGGGCTGGCGCCTGGCGCAGTACTGTGTGTATACGTATACTGTGGCTGGCCACGTTGTACTCGGTGGATCAAAGAGTACTAATTCTGGCTCATGATTAGTGACCGAGTGGGGGGTGGTAGAGGGGGGGGTGTGAAGATCAGTTGATATCCACATGACCCGGTGTCGGGTGGCTGTGGTCTGGGCTGGCGCCTCGCGGTGTTCTGTGTGTACAGTATACTGTGAGGCTAGGCCACGTGTACTCGGCTGGATCAAAGAGTACTAATTCTGGCTCATGATAGTGGCCTGAGTAGGGGTGTGAGGGGGGGGTGAAGATCAGTTGATATCCACATGACTCGGTGTCGGGTGGCTGTGGTCTTGGCTGGCGCCTCGCGCAGTACTGTGTGTACAGTATACTGTGGCTGGCCACGTGTACTCCGGTGGATCAAAGAGTACTAATTCTGGCTCATGATAGTGGCCGAGTAGGGGTGTGAGGAGGGGGGGGTGAAGATCAGTTGATATCCACATGACTCGGTGTCGGGTGGCTGTGGTCTGGGCTGGCGCCTGGCGCAGTACTGTGTGTACAGTATACTGTGGCTGGCCACGTGTACTCGGTGGATCAAAGAGTACTAATTCTGGCTCATGATAGTGGCCGAGTAGGGGGGTAGAGGGGGGGGGTGAAGATCAGTTGATATCCACATGACTCGGTGTCGGGTGGCTGTGGTCTGGGCTGGCGCCTCGCGCAGTACTGTGTATACGGTATACTGTGACGCTGGCCTCCACCCATTTAAACAAACCGGTCTTTTGTGGTTGGGACACGGGCTGTCTTTTTGTTGAGGGCTATTCTTACCCGGTCTGTTGTTCTCCGTGAGATCTTGTTTGGTTTTTAACCACCTCGGTGACGGACTCTGCGAACTGTAAAATGTGTCGTTGAATAGAACGATGTAGCTAAATTTGAATACTCCGCGTTGTATTGTAAGCATTTAATGCAAAATTTTTGGCTACTACATAGTAAACATTACGACATTAAAATTGCTTAAAACCATGTTAGTATTTTACTGTATGTAAGATAGGTACAGCTTCAGGGAGTGATATGATGTTTAATTATTTATTATTTTTGTATTCAATTTTTTAATTTAAGGAAATGACGTGTTTTAGTAAATATGACTCAAGGAAATAAATTTCTACTAGAAATAAAAATATATGATGTATCGTCCAGTCATTCAATAGAAATCAAATCATGTCCATGTCTCTGGCCGTCCTTACATGAACTAAAATAAAAATGTATCCAATTTCTCGTGGATAAAATTAGTTTTCAAATTTTCTGTCTTTAAGAAAACTTTCGGAGGCAAGTTGACAAGACGGGAAAACTATTAAGCGCTGTGAGCGGGCAGTGGTCTCCCCTAGCATTCATTGTTCACACAAGTATCCTCCAGTAATCCCAATTGATAGACCTAGATTACTCTTAATTCCTTTTAAAAATCAAAGGAATCCATTAAAATTAACGTCTCTTTTATACGCAAATAAGGCACCCCAGTGAACTGGAGTGTCACAATGACTAGACTTGGTGCTCGTCCTTTTTACGACCAAGGTGGAGGTTGTTATGGACATTGCCCAGTTCCTGTATTAAACAAGTCTGTAACCATTTAAAAGGCTGAAAGGTAACAAGAATAATGAAATACACTGGTTTATGACCGAAACTTAACGAAGCGTTGTCACATTCACGGTGAAACAACTCAATTTATATTCCTCTCACTGCCCCGTACTCTGGAAAACCGTTAAAAAACGTCTTAGCGTGTCATTTACTCGTAAAATCCCTCAGAATTTTAAAACGTGTTACTTTATCAATTCCATATTCTCTAGTTTTCACCTCTTTTAAAACTTAACTACTGAAAAGACAGATCTACATACTGTAAAATTAAAATTAAGTTATCAACATGGAACTTAACGTTTCTTAAAAAATTGAAAAAATATATTTAAAAACTCACTCAATCAATATTAATACCTGTTCTCATAGTAATATAATTTGAAAAACACGGCAAATATTTTCTAGTCCTTTAAAAAGTTTTATAGTTTGTTTATTTTTACGTGGATATGGAACTGTATTGTATAACTAAATATTCATGATCTCTTAGCTTTGTTAATCGAGTGAATAGCTGACTAGCCAATTCTGTTGATGTATTGAGTAATGTATTCTATAAAGACTCGAGTAAATGTAAGATTCCTCTTAATCAATCTACAAAGAAAAGGTTTTAAACATCAATGTTTTGTACCAGTATATCTATTTAATTTAAAATTCAAAGCCAAAACGTAAGCTTTAAACCTTGGAATTTCACCTACGTCTGATTTAGTTATTGTACAATTCGGTCTGGTTTTTGACACGTAATGAA
Source organism: Homalodisca vitripennis (assembly GCF_021130785.1). Taxonomy (NCBI): domain Eukaryota; kingdom Metazoa; phylum Arthropoda; class Insecta; order Hemiptera; family Cicadellidae; genus Homalodisca; species Homalodisca vitripennis. Next base: position 200,424,516 of record NC_060209.1, on the reverse strand, counting down.
GGCCTTTCCTAATAAATAATAATCAGGCATTCAACGTTACGTATGTGCCAGGCAATTATTTTGTAAACAAAATTACTAAATGAGTATTTGATAGATTAATAAATTCGAATTAATTAAGCATACTTTTGTTTGGTAAAATCTGACCTATTATCAGTCAGACTTGTTTCTAATATTGTTTTAGGTCCCCATGGATCACATGCCTCTGTGATGACCCTCCAACACATTAAAGGTTAGAGTACAGTACAAATAGGAACTACTGGTGAAATTAACCTTTCCAAGACCCTACATTATCTCTTCTCCGATCCAAAGTCGCCTTGGATCGTGTGAGTAACCACCATCGGCATCTCCAGAAGACTATACGTATCATATTCAAATTACGTTTTTCATACTTTGTAAATAAAATTATCAAAACAAGTTAATTTATTTAAAAACCGGTACATGTTGAACGTATAGATTTCGATAAGATTTATATTGGCCAGACAAAAAGAACCATTAACAAAGATTTAAAGAACTTGAACGATATTTATTATAAATACGGATAAACTAAAAAAAATCAGCTATTGCCAAACATGAATTAGAAATAAATCACACCTTTGAAAACTTAACATTAAAAACAAGTCAATAAACAAGAACTAGACATTTATACATAAAAAATCATAAAGATAAAATATTAAACAATGACTTTGGACCGATTCAAAATTCAAATTCTTTTTGACCCAAAATTATATACATATATTAATATTTATTTTATTTTACTTTTAATTATACAAATCTTGTATAAAGCTTTATTCAGCTTATAATTGTTTTAAATTGTAAAATATTCATATTATTTCAAATTGTTGATTGACACCCTGCTACATGGGCCCAACATTTTTTAACAAGTTTATAGCCTATTATGGCAATGAATTATTCTTTGAGAAAAAAACCTAAAATGAAAAATGAAAGCATTAATCTATGTCACTGAAAACGTGCCAGATTGAGAACAGAGTTTCTTAAATCGCTCCATTTATTAATTTTTTTTACGTTTTCTATTATATACTTTTGTATTTGTATTGTATTTATTATTTAATATAGCATGTTCTATTCACTTTTACTTTACTTGTTATAAACTTATAGTTTTATTTCGTTGTTATTATTTATTTGTTATAATATTTACAGATTTATCATAATGTTACTTTATTTATTGTTAAACATTCTATTAATAAATTTATTATGTTGTTGTTGTTCATTTGTTATATATTTATGGATTCATATGTTGCTTCATTTCATTATTTATTGTTACACATTGTTACAATTATTATACTGTTGTTATTGAATTGTACAAGGTAATTGATTCTTCAATTTCATGTTCTAATTGTAATGTATCCTTGTTGTATATTTGGCGTTGTTGGATTGTTGCATGAGGACTGCCAGCATCAAAAAGTAATGGACATTATATAATCTAAGATGTTCCTGCACGCACCTTGCATGGTGCATTGGGACAATGCATTGTGAAATTACAATATTTTTTTGAATAGAGATGGTTTGTGAACTGTGAACGCCTGACGATGGCATCTTTGATGTTGAAAGGCCTCGTGTGAAAAAATTTAAATTATTGGACAATTATTGTGAGTTTTTTTTAATAGAAAAACAACAATTTTAAAATCATTTAAAAAATATAATAAAACGGGGGATCTATTAATTTTAATAATTATTACGGCTAATGTCAAACTCCTCATTCGATGATAGAGCTATACCGCACAACAGTAGCGTAGTTATGATCCAGATACACGCATTGTTGAAAGTATAAAAGCCGGGCGGAGAATGAGTGTCGGGGTGTTAGATGTAGCCGTTATTCATTTTACATAAGTGGCCGTCAAGAACAGGAGCAGCTAGCTGTAATATGTGTCTGACGTCATGTATGACGTAGATGCGTGAGGTGTGTTGGTGTGGGTGGCAGTGGAAAGGGTGTGAATCAAGTGTAGTCAACACTATCAAGTATGAAATCATCTAAACCTTGGCAAGCACTTATATTCATTCCTCGAACAATAAGCGCAAATCGTACTTAAGTTTTAATGGGATTTTATTTCCCAGGAGGCTTCCACAGAGTAGAGTAATTTTATTTTGTTGGTGTGTTGGGGTGGGGGTGGGGGTTTAGTCTTATATACTCAAGACTGCTATTCAGTGTCAGAACGGTTTATTGGCTGAGCGTTAGCGAAGCCTACAACTCGATGGACTGAAAACAATTTTCTGCTCAATTTTTGCTATTTGAGATTTTTCATGAAGCTTCATTCCTACGTAGGCACCATAGTGAATATGTTTACATTGGTCTTATGGGTTACTATGATTTCAACGAAGAAAACGAAAAAATAATTAAATTTTTTAACAGAGTGGAATCATATCAAATTTTTATATGTTACACATTTAGCCCCATAAAAGGACCTATACAGTTAAAATTGCGCATGCAACCTTAGTGATTGTTGTGCGAGGTGGTGTGTTCAGAAAGGCAGTAAGACTATAAACAGTTACTAACTCCTGGTTTATCCAACCATAACCTCAAAAGTTTACTTTGTGGTTATGTGGAATTAAGACCAGTTTAATACTAACAAGAGGATTGGAAATGGCTCAAACATTAGCTTTTATGTATATAAGTCCATTCTTCTTTGTCATACGAAATTTATTAGTGTATTCAATAAGACCTTGATTGAAGATATTTTGGTGGTTTTATGTCAATTCGTTTTTAGGTTCTGATATTTTCAGACGGAATCGTGGTAAAGCAATTCACTACGCTTCGAGAAATCTCTTTGACAAAAATCTTCAAGAGCTTCGAGTGATTACTTACCCTTTTACCCCAACTCTCAAAACTCCCTCCTTATCGCAAAAGTCAGCTGTACTGACAACCCCTCAACTCCAATAGAAAACCCAAAAATTGTGCAATAGAGTAGGAGTCCCGTTTTATCTCCAAATTATAGATTTTTGGATTGACTACTTGTCTGTGGCGGAATAAATTTTAAGTCTAAGAAAATTTTTGATCACATAATGTTAAGATATAAAGACAGGACAAATAACACATTGTTAACCAGTCGACAAATAGTTTTGGAATTGGAAGCAGAATATAAAGGCTTCTTATAGGCTAATTAGGTCCAAAGAAAACTGTTGAATATAAGGATATGAACATTTTACAGTATGCACATCAACAATGACTGGAGGAAAATTTGTTCATTAAAAAACAAATAAATATTTAAATTAAAATTTAAAAAAATTATATTTAATTACACAATTTCTCGGACTTATCCTTGAATATAAAACGTCAACGTCTGTAGCTATAAGTGATGCAAACATTTCCTGCAATTGAAACAAATATCTACTTTTTCTGTCGTCATGGAATTAATTTTAAAGCGCTACAAATAAAAAATATTAATACAATTTTCACAAACAAAACTCGATTGCACCTTTTTATACAAGAAATGTATTACAGTAGCAAACAAATTAACTATTCTATATAATAGAAAAATATTTAACAAATAAACTACCTAATCGACATGATGACGACTTTAGTTTCACCAGCAAATAAATTAATGCTTCCCCAAAATTTGCCTATTATTATTTCAGTGTTATACATTTGTGAATACGCCTGGACAGTACTGGATTACCTCGTTCATAGTATTTTCCAGACATTGATACCAACCAAATCCATGACTCATATTCCGGCGAATCAAACTACTATGATCCGATCCCACGTTTCCAATAAAAGCAATGAAGGAGGAGGTGGAGGGGGGGAGAATGTGCAAGCATTGCAACACGTGTGAACCCCGCTCTATTAGATACAGCGATGGCGTATGGACCTTGAATAACAACGACCTTGCCTTGTCCTTCACGACGTAATATAAACATGGCTAGGGCCCACAGCCCGTCACTTCTTGCTCTGACTCAATCTTATCAGGGCAGGTTTACAGCCCACCTTACCCATCCGTAGAAACTGGTATTACATGAAGGATGGGCCTACATAAGTGAGTCAATTATTGTTATCTTCTTCAAGATTAGAGGCGCTGTTTTCAACAAGCAATAAAAATAATGTATGCCCTTAATTTTACAACTATAAATTATTTATGTTTTTATTGCTTGTTTAAGATAACGATAGTACAAACCCATGTTCGTTGAGCCACGAAACTGTAATTCTAGACAAATATATGGTACTTTACCTTGTCAACAGTTCCAACCAGTCTATATAATGTTTTACTTAAGTAGCCCTTAGTTATATTTTCAAAAATTATTTCTGTGTTTAAAGTGTGTTTCTGACGATGGGAGAATTGTGAAGGAAACAGTTTTTCTGGACATTTGCCATAGTTTAGTGGTACAAAAATCAGTAACACTACGTTTCGTGATTTGCGATCTGACCTCTTCCTCAGGTGATTAACTAAGTGAAAATAATGAAATGAAATGAAATATAAAATTTATTTCCACAATCTTCTTATAGGTACAGAGATTACAAATGCGTTTGCAAATTTTTGTTAACAATGAAATTTTTAAACATTGTAATTTCTTAATATATATTTGTAGGAAATTAGCCTACATGGGCAAGCAGCCTGTGCGTAGGCAACCACGTCAAGTCACCACGTAACTCTTATTTGCGCATTATCTATCTGTATTTATTATTTATTAACCTATATATATGTGTTTTAATAATCCATTTTTCGTATTTTTAAAGGTTGCAGAAATTGCTTGGAAAGTCGACGAACTCAAATTACTACACAGGAGCTGAGAACCAATTTCCGATGTATAACCCACACATCCTGACTTCCGTGAAATCGGTACAGGACACTTCTTCCAAGAAGGAAACAGATCTCAGCCGCACTATTGTGGGGGGGGGGGGGGTTATCAACGGAAGGTATCGAAAAGGCTGGTATTTGGTTAAAATGTGATTTTTTTTCTAAGGTCATACTTTTTATTTTCACACACTTAAAACCACCCCTGAGACAGGTAAATATAACATAAAATATAACATTATAAAATAAATCTGCTGTCATTGAATGCAACGTTCAATGTCCTTTATATCGACGGAATAATCATTTAAAAGTCTGGAATTTAGTAATAATCTGACACAGTATCGTTTGATATTAACAGCTCTATCGAGACGCCTCGTTTCGGCCCCCACCAAAACGAGCGCAGCTGACAGAAAGGAAGAACAGTCGCGGAGAACAGAGACTGAAGAAAAGATAAAGTACTTAACTGAATTGCGTGGACCTATCGCACTTTCAAACAAGGCATCCTCTAACTGCACATATATCGTAGAGCAGATGCTGGGCACAAGGAAACTACCAACGAGTATGGCCTCAAACATTCGCGAATTGAAATTAGTTCAGGAACGGCCGGAGGCTATCCATTCGGTACGGGAACCACCGGGCAGGCTCCCCTACTCCTCTAACGACAGCCTTTGATCAATACTGATTGATCTGTGGGATCGACCAGACAGAACCGCTACCAAAGCTGCATTACTTTCCTCGGCTTTGATGCCGAGAGATAAATCAACACTCAATCTGAATTTATTAATTTCATCTCTCATTTGTCAAAATGGCTGATCGAGCACAGCCATTCTTGCAGGATTTGGTAACATCGCATCGGTGATAATCGGTTAATTGTTTGAACCGAACGAGACGGTTCACAATCCGGTGTCAATTATGAGGTCGGGTCGGTTACACCGGGTGATTTTCGCGGATGAATTACCCCCGACTCTAAAGTGTTTGTGCGGTGTCCGATAATAAAAGTCGAATATCCAAGGAAAGGAGGGGCTTTAATCAATTTTAAAGGGGAAGAAAGATGGATTTCCCCCCTCCCACCACCCGGCCGCGGCTTCACACCGATTGTGTGGGGCAGGAGGGGGAGGGGGATGTTCTATGACGTCACGCCGAGCGTGAAAATATTGTCAATATTCATGAGTACGTGAATATTGTGAACACAGGAGCGTGAAAATTCCGCCACTGTGTGTGCAAAACGCATCACCAGATTCTGGTGCAAAATAATTCAAAACGTGATTTTATTCCCGCAACAGCATTGTTTCGATGTCGCATTCACAAAAATTGAAAGAAATCTATTACGGACCCGTGACTATTCAATCTGGCCATTTTACAAATTGGTTACTGCTTTATTTAATCAATTGTTACGGGTTCGTTTCACATAAAAAAGAGTACGACTCATACAAGGTTAGAGAATAAAATATGCTAGTTTTAAGTAATAGCAATAATAATTATTCTCAATTGCATATTTTTTTAACTTTGGAATTGTCAGTTGCAACGTCTGTAATATTATTTCATTTTTTTGCTAGTTGTGCGTATTATAATTTTAAAAATTAGAATTTTATTTGTCAATATATTCCACCAAATGAAAATAAATAAAAGTAAAAAACCTACATTTCAAAAGTAAAGCTTCACTATTATATAAGCTTTAAAGATATACAAAATATAACCAGATATGCCTGTCCAGACACTTCATGAACACCCTGTATGATTTGAAACTGTCTTTAAGTTATCTACCTTATAGAGTACACGAATAACACTTTAGCTACATATAAAACCCCTAAAATTAAAATAGTCTTGTGATTCTCTCTGGTGGCTAATGAATAAAATATGATAATTTCACGTAATAGTAGTAATAGTTATTCTCAACTGCATATTTTTTCAAAACTTTGAAAGTTACAACGTCTATGATAGTATTTCACTTTTTTTGATACTAGTAAGCTTAATCATTTACAAATCTGTATTTTCATGGCCAATACGATCAGCATGAAAATAAATAAAAACAAACAATTTCAAAAGTAAAGCTTCACTATAACCTTTAAAGATATACAAAATATATACAGACACTTCATGAAAACCCTGTATAATTGAAACTGTGTGTGAGTTATCTACCTTATAGACTGCACGAATAACATTTTAGCTACCTATAGAACCCTTAAATATTTTTTTTACATTTTTAATATCGATGTTGAGTAGATCAAACTAAAGAGTTTTTTTTACCTACTTTTAATATATATTTTATGACCATCCTATTGGATATCCTACTAGAAGCCTGATACAGGACATTCTGTGGACCTTCTATCAACGTAATACAGGCACTATTGTCTGTGGTGGCCTGTCCAGTCCAGTGCAATGGCAGCGCTCAGGACCAGGCGGACTTTCACCTCTCGGGTCTCCGGCTACAGTTTCACCTCTCCTTGAATTCAGAGCAGCTAAAGCTCCTGGGCACGGGTCAAACTTGCGGTTAGCCTGAAATCGGGCAAGAAGTTGCCTGCTCGAATTCCATAGAAACCCATAGTACCGGCCAGGCCAATACCACACTCTGCACGAGACAATGACAACAGAAACAAAGTATGAAAACCCATTTCAAAAATACAACAAGCTGCATATAAATGGAAAAAGATGTCCAAATTGGATAAAGTTGAACTTGCATGGTGAGCCATTAGTTTTGTCACTCTTTGGACTCTGGAAAATTTTAAAATTTTCAAAGTACTCATTGGTTCACGAAATTCATCCAAAGCAATCTCCTTCTTACTTTCATCTAAAACCGGTCAACTGATTCGGAATTTATATTATTCGGCTGGGGGGGAGGGAGGGGGGAAGAAACACTATAGTGACCAATCATGTTTTTAGAAATAAAAATTTATATTGAGAACGTATTGACGGCTAGGATGAAACCTGTTTGAAACTTGAAACGAATTATAATTTTGCTAAACCTAGCCCTTTATCTTGTTTAATCTTAAAGATGATGGGCTCTTGAAATTGTCTGTTAAGAACAAAAGACTTACGCGAATCAAAAACCCTCACCCATTCTTCAGTACTGACCTAAATCACTTTGGAGGAGTGATTTTATCGTTTATTTTTTTAACCTGAAAAGCCCAACTTGAAATTATGATATACATAGATAGTGTATAAGCACAAATAAACTTTTTTGTTCCCTTACCTAAAACTGTACGCCGAGTTTCATCTGAACGTATTAGGATACAAAAGTTATTAAAATTCTCTTCGATCGAACATGCGACAATAGAAATACAAATTAAATATAATAACGCAACGATAAAACAGCACTGAAGCTTACGCTATACTGAGAAGAGTTTAACAGCAGACGAATGAAAAGGTGCGACGAAATAAAACTTCTCAACTCGATATGTTCAGTTTCTGAATCGTGAAGTCCCTAATAATTTTATTCATTTGTCCGTATTTTTCAAGTAGCTGCGGAAAAGTATATCAGCTCGTCTCGTGCAGCATAAAACGTCCACATGAATTATTTATGACGATTATCTTCCACCGCTGGAAAAAACACGATAAACTTATACCGCCGTGGACTGTGTGTGTGTGCGTGCGTGAGTGCGGCAAGCCGCAGCACAGTCCCGGTATATCAGTGAACTGTTTGTTGTTGTGGCGAGGGGAGGGGGGGAGGCCATTGACAGAACGGCACCCGACGCAAAAAAAACCAGGTAGCACATTCCGGGCTAACAGAGAGGTTGGTGCGCCTCGGAATATTTGGCCACATATAAATTCGCCGGGGACCAGACGCGGCGACGTGCTCGGTTATTTTAATGAGAACAAAGAACGGTTCCGTGGGATTTTGTTGGTCCTCGGTGTCGGATGTTTCCACGAGAAAAACGTAAAATACATTTTGTCCGGCCTGGTAGTCGATATTCCTGAAAACAATTCTACTGAAGAAAAATTCCAGGACTATAGAGATACCTACGTTGAATATTTCAATTTCTGTGCAAATACAAAACTATATAGACATTTTTGTACTTTTTGTTTTTATTACAGGGAGAAAGTATTAATTCGCGAAGACAGGTGGTAACCCTGAAAAGCTTTCTGTGCCGAAACATAATGAACCATAAAACACCGTCAAATCTTAAATATAGTTGTTTTTATTTTTAAAACACCCTTCTTTTAATTACCAACATTACAGAACTAAAATAAATTCGATTGCGTATAATCCGTATCTTTAAAATGAGCTATCTCATAAAAACTCCGGTTGGGGTCTTTTTCTAGTACGTCCCCACCGCATTCTCTATTTTAATTTCTATTAAGTTAGATTACGTTACTAGAGCATACAAATGTAATTTCTAAAGGTAATTGAGGTTAGGTTAAGCTAGGTTTTTGACAATAATCTGCAAAAAACAATTGAAAAAACGAGTTTATTAATTTGTACGAAAAAAACACAAATTAGTAATGAAAGATGTTTAAAATAATATACTATTCTGGTGGCCAGAACGTTTAATGTCCTCCAGGATTTGCTCGAACAAATCTGTGTTTTGGAGGCGATGTTTCCACAGAAACTCACACAAGTATGAGTCTAGAAAGTTGCGACTTGTACCGCATTCGTTCCTATTACGCCGTTTTGCCGACGCCCAGAGCGATTCGATTCTCTGTGTGTGTGCTCCTGTTGTAGGATCAACAAAATTTTCGGAATGGGTTAGATCACGCGATGCTTGCCCGCTGCGCAGCGCTTCACGCTGCTTGCTCTTTTAGAAAAAAAATTAACTCGAGCTTGCAAAGTCCAAGCCCAGATCAAGCGGCGGCGCCGATTATCACTGATAAGATAAGACGAGTTTATACTAGAAGTAGTACCTGGACTACTATGTCTTTGTGAATGCGGGACATATTAGAAAAGACCCCCTCCGGTTCAGCATTTTCGATATTACAGTCGCGGAAGGAAGAACACTCCTCCTAAAACGGGAAGAATTAATAGTACACACATAGTAAAAAAAGGAGGTGTGGGAGTGTGCATATTATTGAAAAATAGTTAACCTGTCTAAGTTTAAATTTAATACTGAAGTTGAACGATCATTATATTATTAAATAGAGTGTTCAGTAAAAGTGTTCCCATACTTCGGGATTTTGTTCTAAACAAAAAAATAGCAAAAAGGTATGTCCTAAAAGCTTCAGTTTTCCGTTTATCTGTTTGTATGTGCTTTTTATAAAAAAAATATATCTTTTGAACCAGTTACAATAAAGTTATGAAACTTGAGAATTTTATTAACCTTTAGTAGACGTTTTTGAAAATAAACTATTAACAAAATCTTTGACCTGTTTCAAAATGGCGTCTGTTTAAAATTTTAAAGACAAATAATAAAAAAAAGCGGTATTTAAACTTTTAAACAGACGCCATTTTGTTAACATGACAGAAAATAACACTATTTATTAATTTTTCTCTTATCTACATAAACATATGTCCAAAAAATTGTATTTTTTAGCTTAAGTTTAACTAGTTTAAGAGATAATTGTTTATAAAAAAATACAAAAATTTCGGATAGCGGCTAAACAAGACATTTCTCTCAGCCTATGTATACATGACAGTTTTTGTTTGAAATGATTAATACTAACTATCACCCACTGAAGTTTGTGACACCCTTTTGTGAACACCCTGTAGATACAGGAGAAAAACTATATAATAGGTGAGTGGATAGACAAAATTGGCGGATAAAATTACATACACCAGCAACAGAGTCGTTCTGTAATTAATAGTTTTAGACAATTTGCATCGCTTTGACGCTCAATGTTAACTTTGATAATTGTCATAGCCATTAATTCCCTCACTTAAACTGCTATGACACTGACTGACTAATCATGCCTTTTTACTGTAGGACTTTCAAAAACTGCTGAGCAAGTCTATTACAATAATAATATATAACAATAAGCGTATACAATATTTATATTGGACAAACTGGCAGAAACTGTTAATAAAAAGTTTTTAAGAACTTATTGAAGCTTTGAAAACAAATAACATGTCTACAATAAAAACAAATTGTTGCTGAAAATTTATTAGAAACAGAACATAACTACACAAATAAAGATGAGAACATGGAACATTTTAGATATCGAAAGGAAAGGAAAATAATAAACACAGAAGAAGAATAACATTCTAAATAGCAATATGAAATATAAGACAAACCCAATTTTTGAAAAAATGAAAATACTAAATAGGCTACAGAATACTAACTAAAAATTACAACTGCGTTATATAAATTTAACAACTGTCTAAATGGTCCAAAAGTGTATATTTAGGTATTTACTATTATTTGCTTTAGAGGTTAATGTGCAGTGATGATGGTTGAAAAATTAAGCGTATGACAATAAAATGTTACAAAAACTGTTTCAGTTGACCTTTTATTACACTAATTTAATTTAGAGTTTTATGTTAAATGTAGACCAACTCTACTTTTCAATGTTGAAGAAGCAAAAAAACTCTTTCATTGTATCTACTTTAATTTATTCAGAAAATACAAGAATATAGTAATCGTACCATTTGTATTCCCCCTAAACATTTGTCTTTATTTTATGAAAAATAGGATTCAGTTAATTATCTACGGATTATCTACGTTTTTTAATTTAACTGTCAACCCTTTTTATACAAGAATAATGTTACTGCTTGCTATTCCAGAGGTTGCTTAGTATGTTGGTGACGTAATAGCTATTTCTGTGCCTTATAATGTAAACCAAACATTATTATTCAGTTCGGTTGTAGATAAACACAGACAACAATTTAGACCCGGCTGATAAGAACGTGGCGCGACTCCTAGCGGGTGAAAGGTGAACTACTCAAGATAAGAAAGTTTGTTGATACAGAGTATTCGTGGTACTCAGTAAAAATAGCTATTGGTTAATACATCAAAACAAATTCGGGTGTTTGAAAAACTGGCCACTTTTTAAAGCTTAAGTTTGAAATGTAACAAAACCTGAAGTAACAATTTGTCAATAGAAATAACCTAGCATAAAAAGACAAAATGTTGGCCGATGCATTTATTGTAGCTCAACGTCGAACGAAAACTAAGCAACCGTTCATTGTTAAAGCACACAACCTAGTTTTACGTGAAATCGATAAAGATTTTTGTATAAAAGAGAGTAGTTGATCTGAACTGAGAGTATATCTGTCTAGGTATGATACGGGGTAGTTAAACTTGTATACAATAATTGTCTAAATATGATATGCGTAGTTAAACTTGTGTACAATAACTGTCTAAATGTGATATGCGTAGTTAAACTTGTGCACAATAACTGTCTAGGTATGATAACCGTAGTTTAAACTTGTGCACAATAACTGTCTAGGTATGATAATCGTAGTTAAACTTGTGCACAATGACTGCCTAGGTATGATAATCGTTGTTAAACTTGTGCACAATGACTGTCTAGGTATGATAATCGTAGTTATAAAACTTGTGCACAATAACTGTCTAGGTATGATAATCGTAGTTAAACTTGTGCATAATAACTGTCTAGGTATGATAATCGTAGTTAAACTTGTGCACAATGACTGTCTAGGTATGATAATCGTAGTTAAACTTGTGCACAATAACTGTCTAAATGTGATATGCGTAGTTAAACTTGTGTACAATAACTGTCTAGGTATGATAACCGTAGTTAAACTTGTGCACAATAATTGTCTAGGTATGATATGCGTAGTTAAACTTGTGTACAATAACTGTCTAAATGTGATATGCGTAGTTAAACTTGTGTACAATGGGTGGAGTGAATAAAACCTAGAATCTACTGGTTAGCACCTAGCCCCTAGTCCTAGCTCTTTCCTCAAATCGGAGTGAATAAACAAATGCTAGGTCTAGGTAGAAAACATCTACCCTAGTTTAAGAAGTAACCGGAAAAACTTGAGCAACTGCTAGGCATAGCACTTGCTAAGCCTAGCAACAACTAGGTTTCATGTTGTGACTTGTTTCCCCCCCTCCTCTCTCCTCAGCCGCAGCGCCGCGCCGCGCCGCTCCGTTTTCGATGCAGTCTTGTCTCTTGTCACTACTCACTAGTCAGTTCGCTTGTAGTTCGCTTTGTGTTCAGGATAATTATTTTCGACTGTTCGACTGTTTGATTGGAAATTAGTTACCATCACAGCAGTCATGTCATCCAGCGACGAAGATGTTGGTGACGATAAATATTTAGACAGGGCTTTGTTTGTCAAACTGGTGACTCAACACCCAGTAATAATTGAAAAATGCAAAACTCCATCTGCTGTTAAGGCCAAAAAAGATGCCTGGAAAATTGTCAGTGAGGATTACTCATCAGCTACAGGGAAAGTTGTAACAGTTGTTCAACTAAATAAGCTGTTGAGTAATATGAAGTCGAATATCAAAATAAAAAACAGACAAAAAAACAAACTGGGAACAAGCCAATAAAGATGAAAATCATGGGAAACCGAATTTCATGATTTTTTAAGTCAAGGAAACAACCCTGTATTTTCTAAAGTACCAGGGGAGTATTTCTATTGGAACATCAAGCAATCCTACAACATCAGCGACGAAAACCCTAGCTGAAGTTGAGCAGTCCGACGACGAGAACCTTAGCAATGAAGGAACTGTTTGTGGCGGAAAAAAAACTGTGACTAAAGTGAGAAAAAGTGCCAAAACCGTTATGGCCTATGAAAGTAAGGCCCTCTCTGTAACCTCAACTATTAAGTAACAAAGGCCAACAGCCTATGAAAGTAACAAAGGACCTCTCTATACCTCAACTTCAACGGATTGTTTTGCTGCAGCAAATGCAGTTGAACAAATTGAAACTGAAAAGAGAAAAAAAATAAACTTGAAAATGAGAAGAAAAGTTCTTCTCAAGATGTTGCTTCTCAAACTGATAATGAAGATTTTCATGTTTACCTAAACTTATTAAATTAATATTTCCTAGCTAAGTAGTAAATTGTTATCGAAATAATAAATAAATATACCACTCAACCTTTCTCCCTAATCCCTAAAAAAAAAAAAAAAAAAACAAAAAAACAAAAAAAAAAACCAAAAAAAATTAAACAGTACCAGCTAACTGGCCCAACTTTTTCCCATTTGTGTATTTTGTAAAACGGTCACAAGACATGGGTAATTCGAGTAAATACTCACTTTATTGATTTACAAACAACATCATTTCTCTTCGCTTGTCAGCACCTCGACCAGTAGTTCCTTGGGGGGGGGGGGTGGGGGGGGGGGGGGGTGGGGGGGGGGGGGGGTGGGGGGGGGGGGGGGTGGGGGGGGGGGGGGGTGGGGGGGGGGGGGGGTGGGGGGAGTATGGATGTCAGTTGCTGTAAGTGATCCGTAAAGCCGCGAATCGCCTGTAAAGAGCCACCGAAGGCCGGCGTGTGTGGCGGGATGTGGGCCGCGGTAATGTATTCTGTCCGCACATGTGGTGGCTGGTCACGGAGCCCCGCGTACGTTAACGACCGCCCAGCCCCGACTCTGGGGGAATTATGGTGGGCAATCAAAGCCGACGGACGTGCCTCATAAAAACAATAAACTTCTGCACAATTTACTTTCTTCAAAACACCAACTCTGACCCGAACTCCGCTTAAGAGTTCAAGGCTCACAAATTAATTTTTTCCCTTCAAAATCTTTTTTTCTTTTGCTCAGAATGGAGTTTTTTTAACACTTTTTTAATAATTATTTACAATTTTTTAAATTTTTTACACTAATTTAATTGTGTATATTCGTTTACGTAATTACAGAAATAAAGTTTCAATTACTGATAGTCGTATGAAAGTTAGTAATCATCCCTGCATCGAAGAAACATAATATATTACAGTGTGCCTACACTTAATTCTTTTGTGAAAACATTTTAATTTCATCCTGTTTGCATTATTTATAAGCAGGTAGAAACATTGAAAACATTGATCTTCGACGTAGGTTAGAGGTAAAGCTGCGACTCTCTAACCGAGAAGTCTCGGGTTCGATTCTCGGGGAGGTCAATTTATATTTGTAAGTGGGTTCCAACCGTTTTTGCCGTAAAAACGTGTTTAGTGTGATCGTTAAATTATAAAGAAAACTTAAGCATCATTTTGGAACTTCAATTCGCAATTTAATAAAATGAAATTGCTTAACTAATTTTTATGCTATAACCACCCACCTATGCTTCCTTCTTAAATTAAATCACTGCAGGTATTTTTGTATTAATATAAAAAGCAACCGTTTTCCATTATACTTTTTATATATACCTTACAACATGCTTTGATTTGTCAATTTCTTTAAACATGCCACATAATAAAAAACCGTATATTATAAGTTAATCGGGTTGTTATAAGTTAATGTGTGTGTTGAGTTTTTTTATTAAGATTCATTCTGAGCCTAAAATTGACACTTTGACATTGACACTTTTTAAAATGCACACTTTATTTGAAGTTTGAATATAATATTCTCCCACGTTCACGAACAATTGATGCTCCACTTTTAAATATTTACTCATTTTAGGGAATAAAACGAAACAGAAATTTTACTGGGAATGTTAGAACTTTGTGTAATAAATACTAACATTGTTATGAGTTTGGTGGTCGAAATCAGTTTTATTTACACTAGGAAGTAATTTAGAATGAAGGACCGAACGTTTAATTTATTTACTAAAATGTGTGTGGAGGGGGGTTGTTTGGTTGCCATAGGAGGTAGGTACCCTTGGGGAGATTGTTGCTCTTTGGTATTCGATTGGTGGAAATTCTCTCTCGAAGTGACCATTGTGCAAATTAAAAATTTGTTTAAACTAAAATTTTGTGAATAATCGCTGTGTGGCAATTTAATCGTTCAAGTCCATACATTTTCTCTAACTGTTCTAAGAGACTGACAATACAAGAAATTGTTATTTTTCGGGATAAATTATGTAATGCATTACTCACACGTGTTTCCCATAACAATTTTTCAACTAGAGTTTTGTAATTGGGGCAGTTCGGAAGCTTGCAAGAACAAACAACCTCAGGCGATGTTCCAAACTTTGCCTACAGCACATCTGGACCCATTCAAACGTTAAAATGCGAACTTTTATTACCACGCTATGTGCTCTTTATTTTCATAATGTGTTTTTGTTTTGCATTAAAATCTTTCTCGGAAAAGGCATCACAGTATACTCAATACGTTATGTATCTCAATAAAAGTAGTAGTAAATAAACTGTGTTTGCAAAGTCATGTCACTCTTTTAATTGTTTATAGCTACTATATTATTTATTGCAGGTATATGAGGCATACGTAAATGAAAACGGCTGTTTATAAAAGCGCTGTATTCATTAGTAAAATTTACCCATTGTTGTCATATAGTAATGTGTGGCTAACGTTTTTACGAAAACAGCCAACATGGCAACTTTTCTAAGAAACGTTAAAACCCGTTTTATAAGAAGTCAAAATAAGTCTTTACGGAAACGTGGTCTTGAGTTGAATGTTCCCAAGTCTACAGTACACAACGGTTGCAAAAAATACAAATTTAAGGTTTCAATCCTATATATATCTTATATATATATATATATATATTTGGGTTTTTTAAGCCTAATGACAAATTAAAAAGGCATAACTCCGCTGTTATTATGTATAAAAATTGGCTGGATCAAAATTTTATAAACGGCATTGCTTTTAGAGATGAGGCTACCATTGACCTGGAAATGTGCATCTTCATAACGTTCGTATGAGGTCCTGATAAAAGTATTGGGGGGGAGATCAATGTTCATTTGGACGTTGCAAGAATATTCACGATGCCCATGTCGAGCTTAGATAAATTGGCGTAAAATTGTATAAAGTACTCTTTAATTCTACGTTAATTTCATTCTAAATTATTAAAACTGTGACATGATTTGGTGGGCACATTGTGTAATTTATACGGTGAATATTTTAAAGATATTTTATGTCAATGACACATTTTTAGATTACGATATTTAATTGTTTTGCGTTATAACACCCAGCGTCATAAGGTTAGGAGAACGAACCAATCAGTATAGAGATATTTGAGTTCCAACAAAATAACTTGTTATTGCTACACTTCCTGGCAAGTTGCCAGTCAATTTACTCGCTCAGATTGTCCCGAGAGAATGTTCCTCCAGCCAGTAGATGATGCTGTGATCATAGAGATAGTTCTGTACTCCAGGTCAGAGCCTGTTTATTGGTGTAGAACATGTACGATATTATGTGGCTTACATAGCCTGAAAATGGGTTTGTCGGTTTTATTGGAGTTTTACGCTTCGAGTTGTTATTTTCGTGCAACTTATTTATGCTCGCTTTTATGGCATACTTAAGCGCCGTACTTTCGTATTGATGAAAGAGTCAGTAATAAGAATGTATCTTTGCGAACGTTGGATTTAATTGGATTTCACCTTCTGGTCAGTGCTTTTGAAATCTGACAACGTGACAAATTTTAAATCCTGGGATCTGGAGTCAAGTCCCTCTGAAGGGATCCAATTCCAAGATACGCTATACCAAAATAGACTTAGCTTAGCCAATGTGCAGTTTAAAAGATCAGTACTCCGTGTAGAAGGATGTAAGAGCTGGACATCAAAGAGAAAATGAAAGACAGATAAGGACATGACAGAGAAAGGTTAGAATGGTGGTGTGAGTGAAGGAAGAGAAACCGGTGAAAGGATCATAAGGGGAAAACCCATCGTAGTTAGAAACAGACAAAGTCAGATTCGTAAAATTCCAAATAGGATTAGGAAACCTTTTCTCTTTCCAATTCTGGTGGATTGAATGTCAACCATTTTAATTACTACCTCCTGCTCGCGTTCGTGCGATAGCAGGATGACGGGTGGGTGGGGGAGGGGGGTTCATTCAAGTGTCATCTCTAGAACAATGGACAAGCGGCCAATGTAATATCTGCCCCTGCGATCTCCGCCGACACGGCACTTTCCATTGGGGCAAGCGAATTAACGCTGCAACAAAAGAGGGGGTTTCTATTCTGTGCCGTTTTACGCTGGAAATAGTGCTGAGTTCTCGTGTGCTCCTTTTAAAGAGGTAATGATTTTTTTCGTCCGCGCGGAATGAGAGTGAATTTTACACGGTGAGGAAGATTATAATGTATTTAGAGATCGCTGGATTATGGATGTAGCAAATATTTTAAAAATCATAGTGCTTGAGTAAATATTACGAGGCCATTTTGGGAACATCAGTGCAAAGTGGAAACTCCTTAGTTCTTCCACAATAAAGCTTCATATTGGGGGGAGTGGGCAGATCTGAACGTCCGAGGATGTAAAACTCTGGAGGATGGTGCGGTGGAAGATGGTATTCTTTTTTCTTCGATTTGAGATGTTTTGTTTTCGTGAGCGACGAGGAATATTTATAGATCCACTGATGACAATTCGTAACACCTTTTACAGGTCAGTACAACAGAGATGCATAATGTAGTACGCCTGTTAATAATTGGTTTGTTCAATATGCGAAGGACATTAATTTTTCAAGACTCTCAAAAACTAATCTTTGACCCGTCAGAAGAGACAGTTTAACCTACTGTATTTGTTCCACATCCTTTTCTGTCACACATTCTTTGGGTAGTTTCAAGTTTCCATTGTTAAGTGGTAAACCAAAGCAAATAATACAAATCTGGGCCATTATAAAACGGTAGTATGACTCAAAATTGATGTTCTTTCTTCAAATGCTGCCAACAAAAAATCCTCGTTTCTGATATGTGCTATCCCTTTTAAGTTCAGAACGTTTAAAACTCCGTAGTTTGAGTACGAAGTTACAATTCAACCTTCTAGTCGCCTGCATTCGTCTCGAAACATCTCAAAACTTGATAGTATAGACTTAGTAAACGATTTTTCAGAGAATAATCATTCTATTGTTTTATTTTGTCGATATATGGACGTCTCAGGACGTTTTTGGTAAATTCGTATGCTATTTTGGATAGAACTGATATAGTACCCAGGTGGGATATGGGTTCGATCTATAACACACAATGACCAGCGAAACTTGCATTTCTCTATTTGAAGTTTGTTTTTGACAAATTGTTCAGTGATACAAAAAATCAGTAACACTTCGTTTCGAGATCTGCTATCTGATCTCTTCTTCAGGCGAATAACTAATTTAACACATAATTAAAATCTCTGTTAAAAATAAACAAATCATACCAGTGCGTTGTGACAGACATAAGCCAGGAATCACAACCACTATGATGTGTCTACTCCATACACACTAAGTCTAAAACATGCACATAATAAAACAAAACACTAATTATTAAAAGTGAACTACAGAATACAGGTCTCAACAGGTCTGCACTCACTGACCAACCAAATAGAACTGACCAGAGTTTAATAGTAATTGGCGATCGTCACGGCAGAAACAAGATGGCGTCAAAAAGAATCGCAGGGTTTGTTATCATTCTCTATGCGAACAGTTAAAAACGTACCTTTTGGTAGTATAATACCAAAAATTCATAATAGGTCATAATACTCAAATAAGAATTGCTTGTCAGTCATTTAGTCTCTTGTCCTATATTAGCTATATAGTCAAGCTACTCAATAGATTTATAATACTGTTATGTTGTTCTTGCCTGTGTTAAATACTTCTTCTTATGCTATTTTTAGATTTATAATGATGTTATTTTAACAATGTAATTGTGTTAAATTATTACACTGCATATATTAGTAACGTCTACCGACATTATAAGATTTATTTAAACATCTACCTATCTTATCACAAGGTAATAATGTATTCTGTGTCATCGCATGGAATAAATAAATAAAAAAAAACTAAATGCTTCCCCAAAAAGAAAACAACCTTAAACAGTGCGATGTAATTTTGTAAACCGAAAGGCCGCGTAATTGCATTACAGCGCGGTAATGTTTCAAATCTAATACGAGCTTAGTATGAAAAATGTTATTAAGCCGAGTTACCGTCCCTTAAACTAGTGGGAAAGTAGGGCACGTGTAACGAGTCTACCGTAAACTTCCCGTACTTGGGAGATAATGACGATCCCAGTAGACCGGTTAATGGGTGGATTAGGATCGGTCCGGCGATAGTGTATTCCAAGGGACCACTCGGGCTTAAATCAGAATTAGAAAACACGGACCGGCTTACAGACGCAGTACGTCTGCACATTTACATAAATGCGACCACCGCGTTATTACCTTGTCTTGTGTTACATGAAATAACACTTCCATTCTGTCACTGTGTGGACCGCTCGGGCTTAAATCAGAATTAGAAAACACGGACCGGGCTTACAGACGCAGTACGTCTGCACATTAACATAAATGCGACACCGCCGCTTTATGGCATTAGTCCTAGTGTTACATGAAATACACACTCCATTCTGTCGCTGTGTGGACCGCTTCGGGCTAAATTGAATTAGAAAATCACGAAAGACCTGGGCTTACAGACGCAGTAAACGGTCTGCACATTTACATAACATGCGAACCATCCGCGTTATTGCATTGTCTTGTATTTACAAAATAACACTTCCATTCTGTCGCACTGTGTGGACCGCATCGGGCTTTAAATTCAGAATTAGAAAACACGGACCGTCTTACTCAGACGCAGTAACGTATTCTGCACATTTACATAAATGCGACCATGCGAGCGTTATTGCATTGTCTTGTGTTACATGAAAATAACCACTTCCATTCTTTCACTGTGTGGGACCGCTCGGGCTATAATCAGAATTAGAAAAAACAACGGACAGGCTTATAACGAGCAGTACGTCTGCACATTTACATACATGCGACCATCGCGACCATCGCGTTATTTGCATTTGTCCTTGTGTTACATGAAATAACACTTCCATTCTGTTCACTCGTGTGGATCCGCTCGGGCTTAAATCAGAATTAGGAAAACACGGGAACCGGCTTACAGACGCAGTACGTCTGCACATTTACATAAATGCGACCATCAGCGTTTATTGCGATTGTCTTGTGTTACATGAAATAACACTTCCATTCTGATCACTGTGTGGACCGCAATCTCGGGCTTAAATCAGAATTAGAATAACGACGGGATCCTGGCTTACAACGGCCAGTACGTCTGGCACAATTTACATAAACTAGCGACCATCGCGTTTATTGTATTGGTCCTTGTGGTTACATGAAATAATCACTTCCATTCTGTCACTGTGTGGACCCGCTCGGGCTTATAATTCAGAATTAGAAAAACCACGGACCGGCTTAACAAGACGCTAGTACGCTCTGCACATTTACATATAATGGCGGACCACCGCGTTTATTGTACCTTGTCTTGGTGTTACATGAAATAACACATCCATTCTGTCACTGGTGTGGGACCGCATCGGGGCTTAAATCAGACATTAGAAAACACGTGACCGGCTTACAAGAACGCAGGTAACCGTCTGCACAATTTACATAAAATTTTGCGACCACCAGCGTTTATTACCTTGTCTGTGTGTTACATGAAATAACACTTCCATTCTGTCACTGTGTGGACCTCGGCTCGGGCTTAAATCAGAATTAGAAAACAACGGACCGGCTTACAGACGCAGTAACGTACTGCCACATTTACATAAATTGCGACCTACCGCTTCTTATTGTTATTGTCTTGTGTTACATGAAATAAACACGTTTCCAATTCTGTCACTGGTGTGGACCGCTCGGGCTTAAAATCAGAATTTAAGAAAACACGGACCGGCTTACAGACGCAGTACAGTCTGCACATTTTAACATAAATCGCGACCACCGCTTTTATTGGTATTGTCTTGTGTTACATGAAATTAACACTTCCATTCTGTCCACTGTGTGGAACCTGCTCGGGCTTAAATCAGAATTAGAAAACACGGACCGGCTTATACAGACGCAGTTACGTCCTGCACATTTACATTAAATGCGCACCATCGCGTTTATTGCATTGTCTTGAGTGTTACATGAAATAACACTTCCATTCCTGTCCACTTGTGTGGGACCGCTTCGGGCTTAAATCAGAATATAGAAAACCATCGGACCGGCTTACAGACGCAGTACGTCTGCAACATTTACATTAAATGCGACCACCGCGTTATTGCATTGTCTTGTGTTACATGAAATAACACTTCCATTCTGTCACTGTGTGGGAACCGACTCGGGCTTGAAAATTCAGAATTAAAAAACACGAGGACCACCGGCTTCCAGACGCGAGATACGTCCCTGCCACATTTACATAAATGCGACCAGCCGCGTTATTGCATTGTCTATTGTGTTACATAATGAAAGTAACACTTCCATTCTGTCCACTGTTAGTGGACCGCTCCGGGCTTTAAATCAGAATTAGAAAACACGGAACCCGGCTTAACAGATCGCAGTTACGTCTGCACATTTACATAAATTGCGACCACCGCGTTTATTGCATTGTCTTGTGTTACATGTAAATAACACTTCCATTCTGTCACTGTGTGGACCGCTCGGGCTTAAATTCAGAATTTAGAAAAACACGGAACCGGCTTATCAGACGCAGTACGTCTGCAACATCTAAACATAAATGCGACCCACCGCTTTATTGTCATTGTGTCTTGTGTTTACATGAAATAAACACAAAGTCCATTTCTGTCACTGTGTGGACCGCTCGGGGCTTAAAATCATGAAATTAGAAAACACGGACCAGTGCTTTTACAGACGCAGTACGTCTGCACATTTACATAAATGCGACCCATGCGCGTTTATTTGCATTGTTCTTTTGTGTTTACATGAAATATACCACTTCCATATACCTGTCACTGTGTGGACACGCTTCGGGCTTAAATCAGAATTAAGAAAACACGGACCGGCTTACAGACGCAGCACGTCTGCACATTTACAATAAATGCGACCATCGCGTTATTGCATTGTCTTGTTTGGGGTACATGAAATAACACTTCCATTCTGGTCACTGTGTGGAACCGCTCGGGCTTAAAATCAGAATTAGAAAAAGCACGGACCGGCTTACCAAGACGCAGTAACGTCTGCACATTTACATAAATTGGCACCATCGCAGTTATTGCATTGGCTTGTGTATACATGAAATTAACACTTCGCATTCTGTCACTGCTAGTGTGGACCGCTCGGGCTTTAAATCAGAATTAGAAAACACGGAACCGCCGGCTTACAGACCAGTACCGTCTGCACAATTCTACATAAATGCGACCACCGCGTTATTGTATTGTTCTTGTGTTACATGAAATAAAACACTTTCCATTCTGTCACTGTGTGGGACCGCTTCGGGGCTTAAATCAGAAATTAGAAAACACGGACCGGCTTACAGGACGCATACGTCTGCACAATTTATACATAAATGCGACCACCGCTTTATTGTATTGTCTTGTGTTACAATGGAATTAAATAACACTTCCATTCTGTCACTGTGTGGACACGATCCTGGGCTTAAAATCACAGAATTAGAAAACAACGGACCGGCTTACAGACGCATGTACGTCCTGCCACATTTTACATAAATGCGACCAACCCGCTTTTATTGTATTGTTCTTGTGTTACATGAAATAACACTTTCCATTCTGTCACTGTGCTGGACCGCTTCGGGCTTAAACAAGAATTAGAAAACACGGACCGGGCCTTACAGACGCAGTACGTCTGCCACATTTAACATTAAATGCGAACCACCGCTTTATTGTATTGGTCTTGTGTTACACTGAATATAACCACGTCCATTCTGATCACTTGTGTGGACCGCTCGGGCGTTAAATCAGAAAAATTAGAAAACACGGAATCCGGACCGCTTTACAGACGCAGTACGTCTGCACATTTACCCCCCCCCCCCCACCTAATCTTTTTTTTTACATAAATGCGACCCACCGCTTTATTTGTAATTGTTCTTGGGTGGGTTACATGAATTCAACACTTCCATTCTGTCACTGTGTAGGACCGCTCGGGCTTAAATCAGAATTAGAAAACAACGGACCGGGCCCTTACAAGACGACAGTACGTCCCTGCACATTTACATGAAACTGCGACCACCGGCGTTTATTGTACCTTGTGTCTTGTGTTTCTTACATGAAATAACAACTTCCATTCTGTCACTGAGTGTGGACCGTGCTCGGGCATAAATCAGAATATAGAAAAAACAGACGGGTACCCGGCTTACAGACGCAGTACGTCTGCACATTTACATAAATGCGACCACCGCGTTTATTGTACTTTGTCTTGTGTTTACATGAAATAACACTTCCATTCCTGTCACAGTGTGGACCGCCTCGGGCTTAAATCAGAATTAGACACTAAACACGGACCCGGCTTACAGACGACAGATACGTCTGCACATTTTACATAAATGCGACCACCGCTTTATTGGTAATTGTCTCTGTGGTTACATGAAATAACACTTCCATTCTGTACACTGGTGTGGACCGCTCGGGCCTTTTAAATCAGAATTAAGAAATACACGGACCGGCTTACAGACGCAGTACGTCTGCACATTCTAATAAATGCACCACTCGCGTTTACTTGTATCCTTGTCCTTGTGTTACATGAAATTAACACTTTCCATTCTTGTCAACTGTGTGGACCGCTCGGGCTTAAATCAGAATTAGAAAACACCGGACCGGCTTACAGACGCAGTACGTTCTGCACAGTTAACATAAATGCGACCACCGCGTTATTGTACCTTGGTTCTTGTTGTTACATGAAATAACACTTCCATTCTGGGTCCACTGTGTGGGTGACCGCTCGAGGCTTAAATCAGAATTAGAAAACACGGACCGGCTTACAGAACGCAGTACGTCTGCTACATTTTACATAAATGCGACCCACCCGCTTTAAATTGTATTGTCTTGTGTTACGATGAAAATAACACTTCCATTCTGTCACTGTGTGGACCGCATCGGGCTTAAAATCAGAATTAAGAAAACACGGGACCGGCTTACAGACGCGAGTATCGTCTGCACATGTTAACTATAAATGCCGACCATTCGACGTTTATTGCCATGTCTTGTGTTACAATGAAATAACACTTCCATTCTGTCACTGTAGTGGGACCGCTCGAGGCTTAAATCAGAATTTAGAAATACACGGACCGGCTTACAGACGTCAGTACGTTCCTGCACATTTACATAAAATGCGGGACCACCGCGTTATTGCATTGTCTTGGGTGTAACATGGAAATACACACTTCCATTCTGACACTGTGGTGGGACCGCTCGGGCTTAAATCAGAATTAGAAAACCACTGACCGGCTTAACCGACGCAGAATAACGTCTGCACATTTACCATATATGCACGACCCCACACGCGGTTATTGCATTGTCCCTTGTGGTTACATGAAATAACACTTCCATTCTGTCACTGTGTGGACCGCTCGGGCTTAAATCAGAATTAGAAAACACGGACCGGCTTACAGACGCAGTACGTCTGCACATTTACATAAATGCGACCACCGCGTTATTGCATTGTCTTGTGTTACATGAAATAACACTTCCATTCTGTCACTGTGTGGACCGCTCGGGCTTAAATCAGAATTAGAAAACACGGACCGGCTTACAGACGCAGTACGTCTGCACATTTACATAAATGCGACCACCGCGTTATTGCATTGTCTTGTGTTACATGAAATAACGCTTCCATTCTGTCACGGTGCGAATTTCTGTTCCACCGTCGCAATTCGTTATCTTTCCAAACCTTCCTTAGAGAAATATAGCGCGTGGAAAACTCTCGATCTCCAGGAAAATGGAAGTTTAAAAACACTCCCTGTGGGGATAAGAG
Organism: Homalodisca vitripennis; assembly: GCF_021130785.1. Lineage (NCBI taxonomy): Eukaryota > Metazoa > Arthropoda > Insecta > Hemiptera > Cicadellidae > Homalodisca > Homalodisca vitripennis. The sequence continues at coordinate 200,399,178 of NC_060209.1, read as the reverse complement.
GATTTCACCCAACAAGAGGTTGAGTGAATACATATTGCAGCGCTTTAACTTTACTGATCGAGTTCAATGACATTTCGGACTCACACGAACAGCTGTTCGAGCACAGTGACCATGCTACCTGGGGAGAGCTGTAACACCCTGTCAGGTCTTGCTCACTAGATGGAGGTTTCACCTGGAACATTGAGATTCGTCCTCTGTTTAACTTTCAACCAGGTCTTGTTCCCATTCTAAACCTAAGCCGTCCACCAGAAATTTTGGTTGCTAAGCTTGGAGGAGACCATTCTCTTACTATGCTTCTCGACTCTTGCGAAAGCTTGATGAGTAACAAGGGCAGATGCTTTGGCCAGTGAAGCTGTTTCGACGTTGTTTCTCTTCTCTTCAGACACAGATAGACAACAGATTTCAGTTGTCACTGTGTTACAGCGTACTCAGTTGAAGATTGAGAACTTGCTCCCTCTTCATGTACAATCATAGCCAGTGTAGGAGACTAAGGTCGACTACTGAAACTTTCCTGGCTAAGAAGATCTGGATAGTGTACAACTTGTATATCTCCTCACATTGTTATTTGTTACACAATCTCTAACACCACGCTTCGAAGATTGAAAGCTATCCTTTTTGTAAATTAGTACAATGCATGTACTTAAAAGTTGCAATGTGCGGCAAAGGACTGCCACTAAAAACGTGTTTATTAATTGTCTTCTCACCTGACAAAGAGGATAGATTTCAATACTCGAAACGTTGCAATATACATTTTGTAACATATATCGATAGCAAATGTCCTAAGTCGTATTATCCTTTAAAACTTCCATCGTTAATTACTAATTTTAAACAAAGAATTTCCTGCAGGGTTGCAACTTTTTCCTCGATTTCTTCTTCTTTCGTAATTTTATTCCCATTTCCCTAGTCCCTACAATATAATTCTTATATCAAATGAAATGAAAAATGCCTTTATTAATATATTATACGGGGAGTGGTACGATCGAATCTACCGATTGGGCAGTTTTCGGGTGGGAGTTATGTACGAAAACTTCCGCTATATAAGTGAGAAATAGCCGCTATTTTTCAAATATCGGGCGACTTATATTTTGGGTTCTGAACATTTTATATTTCACTTGTAATTATAGTAAATACATTCCAAATGTTACATATTTGTATTGAGTAGCCTAATTAGTAGACCGAAATAAAAAATTACAATTTTAGATAAGTATTATCGTTTTAACAATTAAGTTATATGGGGAGTAACTTTTCTTTTAACGCTGAATTTCTTGGATTTTGAAAATAGTTTTGTTCTTAAACCATAAGGATTTTTAAATAATCGGCGATAAAAAGTCTTGTAACTGCTTTTTGTGTAAGATAATATTGAATCCTTCTCAAAAAATTATACGTTCTCTGTCATGCGTTAAAAACATATTTTTATCTTCCATGGAAACGAAACATTTTCAAGACTTTTTTCGGATTACCTATAATTGTTAAAATATCAGTAGAATTAACTATCAGATATGTCCCTATAGAAAATACACTAAGGTTTATTTATTCATACTGTCAATCGTCTGTCATATTCGCTGATCAGACGAAATATATGGATGAGGTTAATTAATAAAGTAAGATGAAACAATTTTCATCATTCTAATGGAATGTACTGTGCGTATTCTTGTCTAACTTTGGGGAGACAGACGAAGCGAGTACAATGAAGTAATGTTCTATTTTACCAAGTGAAGTTAGGGCTAAGGAGCCCTCTCTAACACTGAACCTGGGGACTAACTAGCCAAGGTGACTTCCGGACCACCATCAATGGCCGTGCAGGCGGGCTGCTTGCAAGGATTGGATCGCTCAGCGGTCACCCATCCAAGCAGCAACCACGCTCGACGTTGCTTGATTCGGTTATCTCGCGATAACCGCCGTACCCACTACACTGCGCCATTGGCATCTGTAGAGGATCTTCAACTCAGAGTTATATTACTATTTACTACAACAGGATTGGAACAGACATATTTGTTTGAAGTTTGTTTTTTGCCGATTGAACGATTGTGAAGGTGACAGGATTTTTTCGGACAGTGTAAAACAACGTTTCGAGATCTAAAATTTGATCTCTTCTTCAGGTAAATAACTAACCTAACACATAATTACAATCTGTTTTAACCTAGTAGATCTTTCAGATATCAGTTGTCAAGATCTGATAGACAAATTTCTTTCTAGTTCGTAAAATCCAAGTGAGTATACTAGCAACGACAGCTCACCTCACTTGAAATGCCAACAGTGACAGAACTTCAAGCGCACTTGGTATTCATGAGTACTTCCCGCGTCATGTTGTGACCACATTCAATTTATCTTCCGTAGCGAGAAGACGTAGCCTTGAGTAGATTGTTTACCACGGTTCCGAGGTTAACATTGCAAATCTACTGATTGTGAAACCACGGTTCATTGTCTCACGACGATTTAATGATAGCTTCTGCTTTTATAAGTCTGGACTGACTCGTTGATAAAATGCGCTCAGTGACGTAATTCCGAGTACGGGGGCTTGTTAACGATTGTGTGTTATCTATGCAGTTTGAAAGTGCTACTTTATAAGTCCTGTGCTACCTAAAAATTCCAAAATGCAGCCAAATGTTGTAAATAATAAAATGAATCATCGCGTGTGGATATGAAATCAAAGTGATTTTCACTGTAATGAAGATTTCATTTATTAATCTTTTAATATGACGTATCATTTTCGCAGTCCTTGAAACCCCCAAAATTGTTCAACAATTACACACATTTTTTACTACACCTTTTCATTTTTATGGTATTAAATTTAAAGTAACTTTAATCGTTAATTCAAATATTGCTTGACGCTTACATAAGCTTGACTATGAGTTTGAAACCGGAGTAGTTTCAATATTTGGGAAAAATAATTTTCAAATGCACTCGAATAAGATATTATTTATACACGTTTTCTTGTAGATATTTTTACCTGGAACACCTGCTCGACACCATAGACTTCAAGTTTTGGATTAAAAAAACCAAGTATAAGGAAAAGCAAGCCAGCGTGGAAATAAGCATCATTTGGCTAATGCAGGAGACGGGTTGGGCAGCGAAAAGGACAGGGGTAGCTTCTAGTCAGGTTATACTTATTACAGCCTGTGCAAGGAATAGTAAATATTGAAAAATTCAAAATTCAACTAAAAGAAATGCTAGTTACAAAAGAATACTATACTGTAAATGACTTTTTAGAAGACAATCTCTAAGTTAAGTTTAATATTAAATCAATTGTCATGTTGACTGTATAATGTTCTTGCTTTAGACCTCATTGTATGAATTAACCCTTGTCATGCATGTACATTGTTTACCGCAATAAAGCATTTTGATCTGATTGATTGGTATACTTTTAAAATTACTTATATCGCTTATTATGATAGAATTGTACTGTTGGAATGTATTATTACCAGTTTCTCATCCGTTGTTTATATGTCAACAGCTGACCCCTGGAGATTTGCCTGCTAGGAAGAAAGTGAATGACCTCTCCGTCTGGGTACGTGCAGCTTGCTTCTGTTTCATTATGTTCGAAATACTGACAATAATCGATTATAAAGAAATAGTTCTCTCCTTCTGGTTACGTCTATTTCATATGTTCGAAACGTTGACAGTAATACAGTTGAAAAATGATTCAATGTCAAGCACAGGATCTAACAGCCGTTTGTGATTGGACAGGAAGTCGATATTGCAGCAAGATGGTGGCCTAGTCTGCCACTTCTCACTACTGAGAACTGTGTTCTGATTATTAGTTATATTAGTGAATAAGATTCTCTGAAGAATCGAGGACAGTTCCGGTGTAATAGGAATTAGTGATACTTGTGTCATTAAGGATGTCAAAGTGTCGCTTTCCGGTGAAGAGAGGTCTAGCGTGTGACTATGTCGGAAATAAAACATTAACATATAACCAAATTTACTGATTTTGGCTGTATTATGTGAGAGCCACTGGTCAAAATTGTAATAGACCATGTTTATAATTATTCTGAGAGAATCACCAAATAAGTTCCAAACAATACCACCTTTACAGGCCAGTGTACAGTCCAAACCATGGCGGTCAGCGCATGCGTACAGCAACCGCCCCCTCCAGTCCGCACGTGATCACGTGATATAGTCCAAACCAAAAGTATTGTTGTATACTAATAACAAATTAGTGATATCATTGTGTACACGTGATATAGTCCAAACCAAAAGTATTGTTGTATACTAATAACAAATTAGTGATATCATTGTGTACACGTGATATAGTCCAAACCAAAAGTGTTGTTGTATACTAATAACAAATTAGTGATATCATTGTGTACACGTGATATAGTCCAAACCAAAAGTATTGTTGTATACTAATAACAAATTAGTGATATCATTGTGTACACGTGATATAGTCCAAACCAAAAGTATTGTTGTATACTAATAACAAATTAGTGATATCATTGTGTACACGTGATATAGTCCAAACCAAAAGTATTGTTGTATACTAATAACAAATTAGTGATATCATTGTGTACACGTGATATAGTCCAAACCAAAAGTATTGTTGTATACTAATAACAAATTAGTGATATCATTGTGTACACGTGATATAGTCCAAACCAAAAGTGTTGCTGTATACTAATAACAAATTAGTGATATCATTGTGTACACGTGATATAGTCCAAACCAAAAGTGTTGTTGTATACTAATAACAAATTAGTGATATCATTGTGTACACGTGATATAGTCCAAACCAAAAGTGTTGCTGTATACTAATAACAAATTAGTGATATCATTGTGTACACGTGATATAGTCCAAACCAAAAGTGTTGCTGTATACTAATAACAAATTAGTGATATCATTGTGTACACGTGATATAGTCCAAACCAAAAGTATTGTTGTATACTAATAACAAATTAGTGATATCATTGTGTACACGTGATATAGTCCAAACCAAAAGTATTGTTGTATACTAATAACAAATTAGTGATATCATTGTGTACACGTGATATAGTCCAAACCAAAAGTGTTGCTGTATACTAATAACAAATTAGTGATATCATTGTGTACACGTGATATAGTCCAAACCAAAAGTATTGTTGTATACTAATAACAAATTAGTGATATCATTGTGTACACGTGATATAGTCCAAACCAAAAGTATTGTTGTATACTAATAACAAATTAGTGATATCATTGTGTACACGTGATATAGTCCAAACCAAAAGTATTGTTGTATACTAATAACAAATTAGTGATATCATTGTGTACACGTGATATAGTCCAAACCAAAAGTGTTGATGTATACTAATAACAAATTAGTGATATCATTGTGTACACGTGATATAGTCCAAACCAAAAGTGTTGATGTATACTAATAACAAATTAGTGATATCATTGTGTACACGTGATATAGTCCAAACCAAAAGTGTTGATGTATACTAATAACAAATTAGTGATATCATTGTGTGCACGTGATATAGTCCAAACCAAAAGTGTTGATGTATACTAATAACAAATTAGTGATATCATTGTGTGCACGTGATATAGTCCAAACCAAAAGTATTGTTGTATACTAATAAAAATTAGTGATATCATTGTGTACACGTGATATAGTCCAAACCAAAAGTATTGTTGTATACTAATAACAAATTAGTGATATCATTGTGTACACGTGATATAGTCCAAACCAAAAGTGTTGATGTATACTAATAACAAATTAGTTATATCATTGTGTACACATGATATAGTCCAAACCAAAAGTGTTGATGTATACTAATAACAAATTAGTGATATCATTGTGTACACGTGATATAGTCCAAACCAAAAGTATTTCTGTATACTAATAACAAATTAGTGATATCATTGTGTAGATTAGTTAAATATTTATCTGTACATTTTACAAACAATAACAAATTAAGTCATAAAAGATGTTTAGTTTTTGAAAAAATTTAGAAAAAACGAAATATACTGTCTGTAAAAAGCTATAAATAAAAGTAGGCATGCATCATGTATTACAACATCAAAGTGTTTGTAATTTATGAAGTTGGAATGTGATCTTATTACGTCTGCTATTGGACATTATTAATTAAATAGACCAATCAGCGGGAATTGCACTAATACATTTCTGGCGTAAATGAAACATTGCTCGCGTAATATACTGGGTCAATAATATAAATTTACATTGCCTTTAAATTTATGGCAGATGTCAAGGAATTTCTGCATCATTTTAGTGCGAATCTGCAAATACCACTAACATCTAATAAAAATAAAATACACGCAGGATATTTTATACAGTTACTAACATTATTTATTTAGAATATTTAAACACATGTATGATAAAACATGTGGATTTTGTCAAAAATTAACCAATATTGCAGTTCCATTCTTATTAACAAAATACTGGCGGCGGACATTAACTAATTCAGAAAAGTGAACGCTAGCGGAAATTTGTATCTTCTTAGTAAAGTGATTCAGATTACTGACGCACATTAACTAACTCAGAAACGTACCCTCTGGCGGAATTTTAAATTTCTTAGTAAAGTGATTCAGATTACTGACGCACATTAACTAACTCAGAAACGTACCCTCTGACGGAATTTTAAATTTCTTAGTAAAGTGATTCAGATTACTGACGCACATTAACTTACTCAGAAAACTACCCTCTGGCGGAATTTTAAATTTCTTAGTAAAGTGATTCAGATTACTGACGCACATTAACTAACTCAGAAACGTACCCTCTGGCGGAGTTTTAAATTTCTTAGTAAAGTGATTCAGATTACTGACGCACATTAACTAACTCAGAAACGTACCCTCTGGCGGAATTTTAAATTTCTTAGTAAAGTGATTCAGATTACTGACGCACATTAACTAACTCAGAAAAGTACTCTCTGACGGAATTTGTATCTTCTTAGTTGATTTTGATCACTAATGCACATTAACTAATTCAGAAGAGTGCCCTCTAGCGGAATTTTTATCTCAGTAATGGGATTCCGATCACTGACCCATATTAACTAACCCAGAAAAGTGCCCTTTGGTGGAATTGGTATCTTGTTAGTAAAGGAATTCCGAGTACTGGGACATTAAATGACTGTATTGTGCATTTGTGTTTAAAAACAAGAATTAGGATGCATTTTTTTATTACCTAGGTGCTTTATATATCAATATTTGATATATTGTTCGATGTTTTACTTGAATTATCGGTGCTATCGTTATGGCCTTTTGAGTAATGTTACCCTTTAAAAAAAATAAAGAAACGACAAATTCACAAAAATCATATCATCCCCTGCAGCCCATTAATGACTTTCACCGGCGCGGCAGCAATTTCCCCTCGGCCCTCGAGTGAAAGATAAAAGCAACCAACCACCGAATGTAACGTTGGTTCAGTCAAGAGCTGTCCAGAGTACAACCGACTATTTTAAGGTTTAATTGAGTTGGTTTAGAGAGAAAGGGTCGAGAAGAGGAGCGAGAAAGGGTTGAGGTCGCCTTGTTAAATTGGCCCTTGCCCCGTCCCACCTCGCCCGGCCACGGCCCAGGCCCTTGACGCGCGATTGTTGTTGGATGGCACTCCTGCTGAGGGGCGGCAGGTTCTACAAGACAGAAGGCGCTACTGTGACACTCGCTAGGTGCAGAACTCCTGCACTCTGCACTCTGCACTCTACACTCACTTCCTATATTACTTTTCGTTGTTTTATTCAGTTTATTGAAAAGAATTTCGTTAAAAGTTTCAAGGAATGTTGATTGAACCGAAAAGTATACCAACTTATCTTTAACATTACTATATTAACTATCAATTATAATTTGGTTTTCATTCTGAATTCTAATTTACGTAAATTAATTACTCAATGTGCAGACCTTGAAAATGTAACACAAAACAAAAACAACACTCGAAATGTTAATTTTAAAAGCCTAACAAAATGTTAGACCCTACGTAAAATTACAATTATAAACTTATTTTTCTTTATCCTTAACCTGAATTTTAACGATTGAGTAAGGGTAATGTGTGCGTTTTTTTTCTTAACTACTAACAGTGCAGTTTGAATGTAAATAAATATACAGTCTAAAATTATATATCAAACGTTGAACTCTTAAATCATGGCTAAGGCCAACAAATTATCCAAATACTCGTATAGAGAGTTATGGTGGAAAAAAGAGATTGACATTATTTTACATAAGTAAATTAATAAGACACAAATCTTTATTATATTACTATTAATAAGTGTAAATTATTTTATGTGCTTGGAAAGTACACTTGGAAAGTAGAATTTTATTTTCAAACGGGAGGTGGAATGTAAATATGAGAGGTAATTTCGTCATAAAGAGCATGGGTACCAAGGACTATCCTTGAGGAACTCCACTGAACATCTTGGAGGAATTTCCACACAAATACCTATCAACAATTCCATGTAATCTATTAATGGGATGGAGTACTGGATTTGAAACTGTTCAAACTAAAAATGTTAAGAAAAAATTAAGTAGTAATCGTGAATTTTTAAAAGATTGTCTAACACTAGGGTTATTTTTCTTAAAATTCGTCAAAACAAAATTTACTAGGCAGAAATTACATTCAACCTAGTAAATGTTTTTATACTATTATTACACAAAGGATCAAAAAATGTTCCACTGGTTTTGTGTTAAATCGAATTATATTGTCAAATGTTTTATCTGGGTTTTTACTGAGCAAGATACAGGCTCATAATACATCGTAAAATTTATAGATACGAGTGTTTAGAAATAAAATTTGGATGTCAATAAAGCTGTAGATAATAAAATCTTAGATCACTCGTCTCCTTGAAAACAAACACGATATCTACGTTCAATTTATTTTAGCATAACAGGTCAATTGCTAAAATATTGACAATTTCAGAACTACCTGTGTAATATTAAATATTAACCCCATATCTCTCAAAGTAACAAACAATTAGTATAATAATATTTTACACAGTCAATTAAGCATTATAAAGATTTTACTAAAAATAATCAAAAATTTAAATTTTATTTCACGTGCTTGTTGTCATATTACAATACAATTACCCGCTTCTTGCAATAATTAATAAGGTCGGATTATAAATGAACGCAGGCCTTTTCCAATGATTCAATGTAAAGCGATAAAATATCGCTCAGTAATAATGTTTTATTTTATTCTGTGATTGTTTAAAAATATATTTTGAGTTTTTAGCCCCGAGAAAACTCCATTAAAATACAGGGTTAAAGATTATCAAAGAAAGAAAATTTTGTTTTAATTTGTTTTCAACATATTACTTTAAATTTTAAAGTACGATAGTACGACTAGACTATCTTGGTAGCACATATGTAGTTAATGTTTTCTTTAATGTTATAAAAATTAATCTATTTTGTGAAATATTGAAATTCAGATTTTGTGAAATATTGAAATTGGTAATTACGACATAAAAAGTATGGGTCCCAAGCACGATCCTTGAGGGACTCCACTCAACATATGGAGTCAAATACATATCAGCAAACAATTCCATATAATCTATTAATGACGCTGAATATGAAACCATTCTAACTAAAAATATTAAAAACAACAAAAGCGGGCGTAAGTAAAAGAAATTCCTGCCATCGTACTAAATCAATATATTATTGACTACCTTGGTATCACATATGTATTAATGTTTTGTGTAATGTTATGGAAACTAATCAATGTTGTGATAGATTGACATCAACGTAAAAACGTTAACCTTGCAAATCAAGCAAGGTCACTGGAATTACATAGATTAAAGAACATCCCCACCCCTCCTCATGGATATGTAAGTTACAGGACCACGTTACATCTAACATGAGCTGCTGCATACATTTACCGTGGAATATCGAGTATGCGTTGGCGTTCCTAGTCCAAGACAGGATTGAATAACGCTGTACTTCATTTGCAAAGCTGATCTATGAACCGACATCGAACAAAGTGATATGTAAAAAATTTATAAACCATAACATCGCGTCAATTTGCAAATTAAGCAATCGGCTGAGCGTTAGTGAAACGTTGTACCACAGAGTTTGGAAAATTTCGTACGTGTTTGAACGAACTGACTTATAAACTTAAAAAATTTTCTTATAGGTTCATTTCAGTACAGAAAAGAATGAATTCTATAATGCTGCATGTCCAACCATGGGATTTGGCTGAGCGTTAGTGAAACGTTTCACTCGAGAGACTGGAAAATTTCACTTCTGTCTGATCGAACTGGCCTATAAACTTAAAATTTCCGTAAAGCATCACTTTAATACAGACAATAATGAGCGTAATAATAAAATGAGCTATGGACCTGCAATCTTCTTGGGTAAGCCACTATCAGGATTTTTCTGTAATGGGACACCTACTTCCGGTCGGTAGCAGTTACCATGTGATCTTTGAATTCGAACTTGTGAAAAGAGAGAGTGAGATTTAAAAGATACCCAATTACTATGTATACATTGATTTTATATTATTTTTTTATGTTTAGAATGGAAGCGAACTAAATTGAAAAAAATCTTGCATAATCCATGAACATCCTCAATTTGAAGACTTTTAAAATCCACTTGAATTAAGAACTTCTATTGGAATATTCGTTTATATATATAAATTTAAAATTGAAACGTGGAAAATTATTTTCCAAATTTTGAGATATTCAAGACATAAATAAATTAATTTGTAATGATTGGTCTTCATATTGAGACAAATCGATGTCCAGCATATGTTACATCGAATAGTGAACTAGATAGATGCAGTATAGATTACTCAGCTTATTTGATCCATTTGCAAAATTCTGTGTTCACAAATCCTGTAGATCCGTGGCACCGGTGAGAGCAATCAATAAAAACACGCGAACACGCATCAAAGACAGGGAAGTTGCCGCTTCAGCTTGAGTGCTTTGTTGAAAACCGAGTCTGCTGATGAAATCGGACTTCAACGTGATACGATGTTGATTGATCAAAGCCTTCTCATCATGTCATATTTACCGAATGCGATCCTACTGACGTTCACGGTTCTGTAAAGTAAAACGTAGGATGTTCCAGGAAAGCATGCATGATGGCCAGATAGATTACTAGTTTAAGAAATTATTTTGATTGCCAAGGGATCGTTATCGTTCTAAATGAGGATTAAGTGACTCGACATATTGGGTGATGTGCTAGGCTACAAAGCGAGGGGAACCCACATCCAGGTGTGTCATCAGACAGGCTGAGTCATCCAGCTAAGAGGGTGTGGTCTGAGAGCTAGAAGTCTAGGTGTGAACATCTACAACGTAAGATAACAACAAACACATCGAGATACAAAACACCTTCACTTCTCTACCGTGTCACTGCCCTCTCTCTACAAGTCTGGAGTGTCTGGTGAAGGACCTGAAAACTGCCAAGCTCCAAGGTAAGGAGAACCCACAAGCCAGTTATGACAGACAGGCTGAGTCACTGCGACTACAAGGTTGTGGTCTGAGAGCTAGACGCCTAGGTGTGAACACCTATAACGTACCATAACAACACATCGAGATAAAAAACACTTTCACTTCTCTGCCAGTGTCACTGCCCCCTCTCTACAAATCTGGAGTGTCTCGTGAAGGATCTGAATACTGCTACGCTCCAAGGTAAGGAGAACCCACAAGCCAGGTGTGACAGACAGGCTGAGTCATCGTGACTACAAGATTGTGGTCTGAGAGCTAGACGCCTAGGTGTGAACACCTACAACGTACCATAACAACACATCGAGATACAAAACACTTTCACTTCTCTGCCAGTGTCACTGCCCTCTCTCTACAAATCTGGAGTGTCTCGTGAAGGATCTGAATACTACTACGCTCCAAGGTAAGGAGAACCCACAAGCCAGGTGTGACAGACAGGCTGAGTTATCGTGACTACAAGATTGTGATCTGAGAGCTAGACGCCTAGGTGTGAATACCTACAACGTACCATAACAACACATCGAGATACAAAACACTTTCACTTTTCTATCAGTGTCACTGCCCTCTCTCTACAAGTCTGGAGTGTCTGGTGAAGGACCTGAAAACTGCCAAGCTCCAAGGCAAGGAGAACCCACAAGCCAGGTATGACAGACAGGCTGAGTCACTGCGACTACAAGGTTGTGGTCTGAGAGCTAGACGCCTAGGTGTGAACACCTACAACGTACCATAACAACACATCGAGATACAAAACACTTTCACTTCTCTGCCAGTGTCACTGCCCTCTCTCTATAAGTCTGGAGTGTTTGTGTCTGGTCAAGGACCTGAAAACTGCCAAGCTCCAAGGTAAGGAGAACCCACAAGCCAGGTGTGACAGACAGGCTGAGTCACTGCGACTATGAGGGTGTGGTCTGAGAGCTAGACGCCTAGGTGTGAACACCTACATCATATCTTAACTACACATCGATAGATCAAATACTTAGACTCCTCTATTTGTGTCACCCGCAATGTAATCTACAAAACTGGTAAAGGGTCAGGTTGGATCTCTCGGCAGCGGCAGTGGCGTATAATTAACGAACAAATAAAAATAGTCATCTTTGTGTAGGAATTATTGTTTGGTCTTAACGAAAAACTTGTCATCTCATCAAGGTAAACTCTTCACAAACTATGTTGCAAGTGGTTTAAAACACAGTTTACGTTATTTAAGAATTAAAATTAATTTTATCCTCAGTTATTGAAGAGTTTGTTATTGAGTCCTTTCCTTATACGTAAATGTGCTTCGCTACACAAGTTAAAATGTCCTTTAGTAATCTAGGTCGCTGTTCTTTTTTATCATGATCTATCTGAACAACCGTAGATATAAGATTTAGTAACACACTACCCCTGCCATGATTATCGGCCATAAATTTCGGTCGAATAAAATACCGATTGTTACCTGAATGTTACAAGCAGACTTTACGATTTGGTGAAAATATCCACTTTGAGATCCACAAGTCCAAATGTAGATTTTGAGTTTCTGGGCGGGTCTGTCCCCACAGCCAATTGCTGAAATCTAGAGGAATACTCAAATATTGCAGATTTCAATAGTAATATTGTTACTACTAAAATCAATAATAATACATATAGTTTGTAAATGCTGAGTTTAGCTCTAGTTCACCTTCCTGTTAGTGCAGCGTCTGGAATCTGACGCTGTCATAGTCTTGACTCTTGGAATATGGAGTCATGATCGTCTGAAAGATCCAAGAAAAGGCGGTGACGAAAAAGCTCAAAATAAACTCCCCTAGATTTAAGAGGAAACAAAACTGGGCCTAAACCCAACATTGATGTCGAATAAACCCTTCCCACCATAGCTATGTTGTGTGTAGAAAACTCAACAATGCCACCCTCCATGCTCAGATATCGTGGCAGTCAACATTGTAGTGCACTTAGTTGTGCACCCAACATCCATGTCGAATAAACCCTTCCCACCATAGCTATGTTGTGTGTAGAAAACTCAACAATGCCACCCTCCATGCTCAGATATCGTGGCAGTCAACATTGTAGTGCACTTAGTTGTGCACCCAACATTCATGTCGAATAAACCCTTCCCACCATAGCTACGTTGTTTGTAGAAAACTCAACAATGCCACCCTCCATGCTCAGATATCGTGGCAGTCAACATTGTAGTGCACTTAGTTGTGCACCCAACATTCATGTCGAATAAACCCTTCCCACCATAGCTACGTTGTTTGTAGAAAACTCAACAATGCCACCCTCCATGCTCAGATATCGTGGCAGTCAACATTGTAGTGCACTTAGTTGTGCACCCAACATGCATGTCGAGTAAACCCTTCCCACCATAGCTACGTTGTGTGTGTAGAAAACTCAACAATGCCACCCTCCATGCTCAGATATCGTGGCAGTCAACATTGTAGTGCACTTAGTTGTGCACCCAACATTCATGTCGAATAAACCCTTCCCACCATAGCTACGTTGTGTGTAGAAAACTCAACAATGCCACCCTCCATGCTCAGATATCGTGGCAGTCAACATTGTAGTGCACTTAGTTGTGCACCCAACATTCATGTCGAATAAACCCTTCCCACCATAGCTACGTTGTGTGTAGAAAACTCAACAATGCCACCCTCCATGCTCAGATATCGTGGCAGGCAACATTGTAGTGCACTTAGTTGTGCACCCAACATGCATGTCGAGTAAACCCTTCCCACCATAGCTACGTTGTGTGTAGAAAACTCAACAATGCCACCCTCCATGCTCAGATATCGTGGCAGTCAACATTGTAGTGCACTTAGTTGTGCACCCAACATTCATGTCGAGTAAACCCTTCCCACCATAGCTACGTTGTTTGTAGAAAACTCAACAATGCCACCCTCCATGCTCAGATATCGTGGCAGTCAACATTGTAGTGCACTTAGTTGTGCACCCAACGAGATAATGAAAATACTTCTCCACCTGGATTACACTAATTACAACATTCTAATTGCAGTCTAGGCGTCTCTGATGTCGAAACGATGTAAAGAGTTCATATTGAGCTTCTTCGTCGCCAACTTTTCTTGGATCCCTTCAGACGAACATGACTACATATTCCTGGAGCCAAGTCTATGAAAGCGTCGGATTCCAGACTCTGCTCTAAAAAGAATGTGAACTGGTGCTAAACTAAACATTCCCATTGTATCAACCCTTCCCATCATAGCTACGTTATGAAACAGCTGTTATTGATTGAAATATCCATTTTCAGATCCTCTAATCCAATTGTAAATTTTGTGAGCTTCGGGTCTGGTGTATTGCGAGCTACAAATTGCTAAAATCCAGCGGATCATCTAATATTGAATACTTGATTGACAAAATGAATATTCTTACTATTTTTGAAAAACATAATACATCTTATTTGTAAAATTAGAAACTAGAAAATGTGCATGTTGCCTTAACAGTCGGGCTGCATGCAAACTGGTCGCTTTACCAGAGACTTTATTGTTGAACGGGAACAATTGGCTGGATAAGTCTAATGCTCGAGAATAATGCAGCGAGAGTCTATTTCTCTGTGACCCTCAGCACTTTATCCTTGTCAATTGTAATAACAGTATATTTAATTCCAAATTACCACATAGTAATTAGTTAATTATTTAATTGTTTGTTTAAAGATTGTTATTGACGATGGAAGATGGAAGGTTAGAAAGGATAACAGGATTTCGGACTTCGGACATTTGCCATCGTTATAGGTTATAAAAGGTATAACACAACGTTTCGAAGACTGGAATGTATGCTCTTCATCAGGTGGAGGAGGTATTAATTAGTACATTCAAAAATAACGAACAGAAAGAATTAAAGAAGGTTGATAAAACATATATAGCAGCTTTTGGCTATGTTTTAACCCTTTTATTTAACTTCTTTATTTCTTTCTGTTCGTTATTTTTGTATGTATTAATACCCTCCACACCTGACGAAGAGGATAAATTTCAATCCTCGAAACGTTGTGTTATACCTTTTATAACCTATAACGATGGCAAATGTCCGAAATCCTGTTAATTAATTGTAACTTTGTAACACAGTTTAGTGACTCCTGCAATGTGCTAAACATATAACTCGAACTTAATCTATACATTGTTTCAAGAAATCGATAGTCGATTTTGAACGTAATTATGAATGATCGAGAATGTATACGTAATTAGGCACTTTAGTAGCCGTGTCCAAATTGTTATTGGTAGACAATATTTTAGACAGCTACGATTCAAGTGCAGTTCGATACTTTACTACCGCAAACGTAAGGTTTAACTTACTCAGCCACCGTTATACACTCGACCCACACAAAATATTTCCGTATTATTGACTTAAAGGTGAGGGGAAGTTGAGAAGCCCGCGCCACGACGCTGAAACTCTACCCTCCCTCGCCTACCTCCAAGGTCGCGACGGGGGAGACAGACCTTGTGTGGACTACTGGGGCGGAAACCACAAGTCACTGCCTTCACCGCTCCGAAATGTTTCTATCACTCGTCTGATTCTAAACACTCGATAAGTTAACCACACTGAAATCTCGATCAACCGAAACCCGATTAACCGAACCCCCTTTAACCGAAACCCTATTTAACCGAATTTACAAATTTACCGAATCCGCTCATAAAAACTTTATTCGTGTTTTACTTAAACGCATAAATAACGACCGTATGATGACCGCACACAAAGCAAAGTTCGGGATATTTCCAATGCTCTCTAGATCCACGGTTAGCTCTTTTTCGTCATAATGAGGACGATTAAGTATTAACCGGATTACCAATGTCCCATGAAATTACTTTAATGAGTGTCAAGTGTGTTTATGTATTTTGCATGGAACTATGAATGTGTGTGAAGCGCTTCGTATATTTTAATATAATTTCCAATGCTTTATTGGAACCTAATGTAACATTCAAACACGAAACAGCGCCTGAGCGTGCTTTGTTGACAAATAAATAACGTGATCAAGACAACTAAATTAAATGGATGTATTATAAAATAATCAATAAAGAAAAATACATTTTATAATGGCATTGTTGTTTGTTGGAGAAGAAAATAAACAGGACGTCACTAGTATGTCGGTGCTGCAGCGATGTGTTATTGAAAATGTTGAAATCCAACAACAAAATTGCGTCTGACATTGACTGCGTGCGTTGCGCGGTGTTATACAATGTCTAGCCGAGGAACTCAGGTATTGTGTAGCGCACCACAATAGAGAGGTAGACGTGGGGAAGCCTGACGTGGGGAACCCTGACGTGGGCTATGCGGGAACGCGTGTACGGACTGCAAGACGCGCGGTAACTGCTTCCAGTCACGCCAACTGCCAATCTAACTGCCTCAACTGCGATAACTCACCACTGCCGGATTGGCCTCTGCTCCAGTCTACTTGTTATGCTCCATTGCCGCTGTTAATGAAGCGGAAACCATTGTGCTCCAGTGTCAATGGCGGACTATCGCGTCACGTGGCTTTGACAGTGTTGGGATCACTGGTGGATGTATATCATTCATTGTCTCTGACGATCTTCTCGAAGATCGGCTGATTAGGTATAATTATTAACATCGTTTGTTCGTCTTTTACGATGTATAACAGCAGAATATGAACGAATAATTCATTACCAACTGCCCAGATAAGTCGCCAGATTCCTGTTACGGGTTTTGCATCTTTTGTTTTACAATCTATAAAAGCGGAATATGAACGAAGAATTCATTATCAGCTGCTCAGATACCTATTACAAGTTGTGCATTGTGTGTTTCAGAATATGCAGTGTTGTATCAATTTCCGTTTGTACTTTTGTGCTAAATGAAATATTGTGTTTTTGACAAACAACTAGCAGTTACCAATTTTATATTTTCATAAAAATTACTTTTTGCGTACTGAACCTTTTGTATTGGGATTTTGACACCTGAATAAAAGGGAAGATTCTAGTTCTTAACATATGTAACAATGTTGAATGTTCGTAATCCTGTTATTATGTCTTAAATGAATCACATCCAGGGTGGCAAAAGTATGAATTGGATCAATCTAAGTAAGGGGCTATAAGGGATCTCCACCAGCTAAGGGGTATGGTTTTCCAACGAGAAGTCCGGGTTCAATTCACAGCGTGAACAAGAAACTTTTTCAAATGGGTTTGGGCGGTTTCCGGTTGAAAACATTTGATGTAATCGTCAGAAATATATTAGAAATATACACTTGGGGGGGGGGGGGGGTTCCTATTTAACAATTTTGACTTAATTACAAGTATCCCATTTGGGGGGGGGGGGAGTGGAGTCAAAAATATTTATTCATCAAAATACTGCTCAGTTACTCATATAAACATTCCCCAAAGTAAAATCACTACAACTCTATTCATAAGAAAGTTAAAAGGCTGGCTTATAAGACACTCAGTATAAACCATTCTCAGTTCTGTTGGCGAATTTATCTTATAATACCTGATTATGTTGTAAGTGGATCCGTCAGCTACGTATAAAGAACTATCTCTACCCAATATACCTCATTACTCCTATTAAAATATCGACAGCTTCGAATCGGTGAAGAGAGAAGAAGTCTTTTCACTATTACATCTGGAGCCAATCACGAACAGATGCGAAATGTTCTGAAATGAATGAATACAAAACATTAAAGCTGTGGCGAAGGAAAGTCGAAGTGGTCTCGCGGCCGCAGCAGCTCCCACGGGTGTTGAATAACATTCAATTAATTTTAATAACTTGACGGACTGCGGCGAGCTTCAGGGCTACGCATTGAAACCGAACATCTTACTCCATACAGAACCTCGTTGTGTGTTAATTTTGCTGGCTCTCAAATTACTTTACATCAAAACGTCGATACGAATTTAATGTTTATTATAGGTGATTGATGGCTTGAAAGAATGTCAGGATTGCGTTTTCACTTTCGCCATCGTTATTACTCAAATTTACGATGGTACAGAATACGCGGGACCATGTGTGGCGTTATCATTCTTCGCTGAAGATCAAATTAGGGAAGCACGATCATCCATCGCACTTCACTCAACCTTGTAATGATAATGAAATTAAGTTTCGTGAGAAATTTCAAATTTATAAATTAACTAGCTGTTTCCCGCGGCTTAGCACGCTTTTCGTAATCTTTGCCTGTATATGAGCACTTTTGGTTCAAGTGAATTATATTTCCAGTGCCGATGTAGAGTTTGTCTTGTTGTCACGATCAAGGAAATCTGTCAAAAGTGTATTTTTATAGCCATTATACACGTACATGTACTTTATTATAAAGTGGTCCAAACCTCAAGCTTTAAGTTCAACCAGAAAGTTATTTTAAAGACAAATATACATAATAATTTAGCGCCTTCAAATAGTGTTTGGCTATTTAATATAAGTAACTGTCTCGTAATTGCAGTTTATAATGTGCAGGCGCTTTGAAAACTTTTATCTAATGCAGCACCTCCTGATGGCGAGTTACATCAATGGGCATAGTATATAAACCTCCTCTGTGGCAAAATACATGTACATACAAATTTTCATAATGATCGGACAAATAGTTTACGATTTCATAAAGGACAAACACACAAACATTCTTATATATATATAGATTAAAACTATTAAAACTATATATCCTGTGAACATATAGACAGAAGAAACATGCTCCAGCCTTTGGATGTTCTGCCAATCAGTAACAGGAACAAGACGTTTCGGGACCTTGTTTCTCCTCTCTTTTTCAGGTGTCTAACTCCTAAACATAATGCTGAGAATGCAAGAATTTTCAATTCACACCCAAATTACTCTTAAGATGAGAACTTTTATGTCATTATGCTACCTGAAATGTAACTTCAATGAAACGCTTAGTTAAGAAAATTTAACCTTAGTGTGGGGTTAGATTAGTTCAATTTATTTTAAAGTATAGCCTTACGTGTTACGCGTTCTCATCTTAAGTCAATTATGTATACATTAATTATCATACGAGGCTAAAGCGATTTAAGGTGAGACCCCTAACTATTATATTATATAAAGTCCAGCTAACCACCTCGCCTCAAATAATGAAGGTTTAATCATTGTAGAAGTAATGGGTGTGAACTGTGCCTGACACGTAAAAATACATTCCCACAATCACAATGTTCGGAATATAATTACCCCTTGCACAACTATCTATATCGAGTGAGAATTCTCTCACTTTCTCGTGTCGCCTTAACGCTACCGAGTTACTCGGTTATTTCCGGACCACACATTCCACCCAGGATATTTATTTTGGGTTGTTTTGATAGAACCGTTACAAAACAGGGTCTTGTTTATTATAACATTAAGAACGTCTATTCAACCCTCTGGTGACCAAATACATGTGTTTGCTCTACAAAAAGTTACATGCTTGTGTTGGCAACACCTTTAAATAGTTCGTTCATTCTATTACAAGAGTTAAAACGAGAATTACATGTTATGGAAATTATATGATATTTGGTATTTAACAATATTCAACGATTGTTGTAAGTATCTAACAATTTAATGATAACTTAAATGGATTAAAACGAATAAATTATTTGAATTGAAAAGAATAATTTTCGATATTATTGCTTACGTACTGACAGAAAGGTTCAAGGAGATTTGTAACTAAGGAATTACGGATAGGATGGTGTAGCCTCCTTTCTCTTGCTACTTGACCATGAGAATAGATGAAAAGAACTTTTTATCGCGGAAAGACGACTTGGACCACAAATAGCCTTAATGACTACGGACGTTATCCCAATGGCGCAGTGTAGTGAGTACAACGGTTATCGCAAGATAACCAGATCAAGCAACATCGATTACGGCTACTGCTTGGATGGGTGACCGCTGACCGATAGGTACCCACGTGTTGTTAGGGCAGAAATACCCGGATACTGTGTGGTAGAGAGGAGAGAAGAACGGATCAAGACGTCTGTCCAATATAAAGCGAGGAGATGTATTAACCGCCATCTCGCTAATCCGTGTGCCGGTACTAATGGCCGCGTAGACAGGTACCCACGTGTTGTTAGAGCAGAAATATCCGGATACTGTGTGGTAGAGAGGAGAGTAGAACGGATCAAGACGTCTGTCCAATATAAAGCGAGGGGATGTATTAACCGCCATCTCGCTAATCCGTGTGCCGGTACTAATGGCCGCGTAGACAGGTACCCACGTGTTGTTAGAGCAGAAATATCCGGATACTGTGTGGTAGAGAGGAGAGTAGAACGGATCAAGACGTCTGTCCAATATAAAGCGAGGGGATGTATTAACCGCCATCTCGCTAATCCGTGTGCCGGTACTAATGACCGCGTAGACAGTTACCCAGGTGTTGTTAGGGCAGAAATACCCGGATACTGTGTGGTAGAGAGGAGAGAAGAACGGATCAAGACGTCTGTCCAATATAAAGCGAGGAGATGTATTAACCGCCATCTCGCTAATCCGTGTGCCGGTACTAATGGCCGCGTAGACAGGTACCCACGTGTTGTTAGGGCAGAAATATCCGGATACTGTGTGGTAGAGAGGAGAGAAGAACGGATCAAGACGTCTGTCCAATATAAAGCGAGGAGATGTATTAACCGCCATCTCGCTAATCCGTGTGCCGGGACGAAAGGCTGGGGCAAGGCCGGCCAGCCGTCACTGTGATAGATCGGGCTTATTTTTCATCACAATTCGCCTCAAGGATCTTTTGTTGTCCGTAATATCCCTTATAAATTCGAATGAAATTATTTCCAATTTGTAAAGTAGCTTCAGTGTAATCCACCTTTTGTTGACTCAGTATCTGTAGAATTTGCTGTAATTTGTCCTTAAAACAGCTTGAGAATAATACAAATATTTCTTTGTACTCGTTGCGTATTCCTTGAACTCAAAGACTGTAGAAAGATTTTTGTTTTCCACTACACAACGTTAATTTCTTTGAATTAATATTTGTGAAATACGTTGGAAGAAAAGAATAAATGAAAGTTCTTTTATATCAAATTATATGATACATCGCGTTTTAAATGTGTTTTGTTGTACTTGCAAACTCTCTATAATATTGATAGCGTTTATGACCATTAAAATGCATTACATTTTATTTTAGGGTTCTCAATCAAAACAGTTGGGAAAGAGAGATATTTCTGTGCTTAGTTCAGTTAAAAACATGTATTACTTACTTTAGGTGTTTGCTGTTACTTTAAATAGAACTGAGTGTTTCAGAACGCTTCTTACGTTGTTGAATTTAATAAAATCACATCTCGTGATCACAATTTTTTTCGTGTAATCAAATCAAAACCTTACACCAAAACACCATTTACTACTAATAGATACAAGCATAAGCATTAAAACTTGGACGCACTAATTATAGATACAAGCATAACCATATCCATTAAAACTTGGACGCACTAATTATAGATAGAAGCGTACTCATTAAAACTTGGACGCACTAATTATAGATACAAGCATATCCATATCACATTAAAACTTGGACGCACTAATTATAGATACAAGCATTCACATTAAAACTTGGACGCACTAATTATAGATAGAAGCATTCACATTAAAACTTGGAGGCACTAATTATAGATACAGGCCTTCACATTAAAACATGGGTGCACTAATTATAGATACAAGCATTCACATTAAAACTTGGAGGCACTAATTATAGATAGAAGCATACCCATTAAAACTTGGAGGCACTAATTATAGATACAAGCATTCACATTAAAACTTGGGCGTACTAATTATAGATACAAGCATTCACATTAAAACTTGGGCGTACTAATATTAGATACAAGCATTCACATTAAAGCTTGGACGCACCAATAATTATAGGCAGCTTCTGTTAATATTGTACGTAACCGTAATATAGAGAAGTTCTCAAAACAAATATCATAAATGCGGTACGAGGAGTGCTTGTTTTGATTGTTGATTGGTGACGGTTTAAATACCCTTGCATAAAGAAGTCAGATACGTCCAGTTAGTTACAAAGCATGAATAACATACAGAGGGGGAAGGGGGGAATCGTCGCGTGTTTGGAGCGGAATCAAATAATAACAAATAACGTATCAGTGGCCGCTATTTTTACCGCTGCCGTGTAAACAAACATCCAAGCGCGGTAACCGCAGATGCTATGATGTTGTTTCTGCTTTCATTCCGTCCTCGGCCGAGCCCACAAACATCCGCAAGTTGCCGGCCCAACGCAGAAACCCTGAACACCGACATCGTCTGAAATCCAGTAACGCAAAGTTTGGGTCAAATAGGTGCCCGCATTAAACCCAATGAAGGATAAAATTGTTTTCCGGAGTCATTGAAAGTTGACTGTAATAATTCTTCACGTTAAAGGCATAACTTGATATTGCCCCTTTTTATATGCCTCTCTGCACGGTCGTTTAACACCTTATTGCGCACTAATTCTTTATTCTGTCTAATAATGCTACTCGTCTATAAAATGTTATCTACTTTTATTAATTGACGGTTGAGTAAGCCCGGTGTTTTCCTATCTAGCACCTTGCTTGAGGTTACTCGATTCTAGTGTTATATCATTCACATGTGAATATACGATGTGTGTAGCGTACAATCAATGTAAGGTGTATGTAAGGAGTGCGTAACCATGTGTGGAATGGTGCACACGAGTGAATAAGATGTTTGAACTGTGTACGTACGATGTGTGTACGACACAGGTTAATTTGTATAGGCTACGGATGTTTTGTATACCCATTTGTGTACTACGTATGGGAACAACTTTGTGTGTACGTTAATTTGTATAGGCTACGGATGTTTGTATACCATTTGTGTACTACGTATGGGAACAACTTTGTGTGTACGACGCACGTTAATTTGTATAGGCTACTGATGTTTGTATACCATTTGTGTACTACGTATGGGAACAACTTTGTGTGTACGACGCACGTTAATTTGTATAGGCTACGGATGTTTGTATACCATTTGTGTACTACGTATGGGAACAACTTTGTGTGTACGACGCACGTTAATTTGTATAGGCTACGGATGTTTGTATACCATTTGTGTACTACGTATGGGAACAACTTTGTGTGTACGACGCACGTTAATTTGTATAGGCTACGGATGTTTGTATACCATTTGTGTACTACGTATGGGAACAACTTTGTGTGTACGACGCACGTTAATTTGTATAGGCTACGGATGTTTGTATACCATTTGTGTACTACGTATGGGAACAACTTTGTGTGTACGACGCACGTTAATTTGTATAGGCTACGGATGTTTGTATACCATTTGTGTACTACGTATGGGAACAACTTTGTGTGTACGACGCACGTTAATTTGTATAGGCTACGGATGTTTGTATACCATTTGTGTACTACGTATGGGAACAACTTTGTGTGTACGACGCACGTTAATTTGTATAGGCTACTGATGTTTGTATACCATTTGTGTACTACGTATGGGAACAACTTTGTGTGTACGACGCACGTTAATTTGTATAGGCTACGGATGTTTGTATACCATTTGTGTACTACGTATGGGAACAACTTTGTGTGTACGACGCACGTTAATTTGTATAGGCTACTGATGTTTGTATACCATTTGTGTACTACGTATGGGAACAACTTTGTGTGTACGACGCACGTTAATGTGTATAGGCTACGGATGTTTGTATACCATTTGTGCACTACGTATGGGAACAACTTTGTGTGTACGACGCACGTTAATTTGTATAGGCTGCGGATGTTTGTATACCATTTGTGCACTACGTATGGGAACAACTTTGTGTGTACGACGCACGTTAATTTGTATAGGCTGCGGATGTTTGTATACCATTTGTGCACTACGTATGGGAACAACTTTGTGTGTACGATGCACGTGTGTACGTTTTTATGTGCGATATATTTATGAATAATAAATTACTTTTGATACGACTTACTAGGAGCTACGATTCATATTTTTTAAGTGTAAGAGCGATTATGATCGTCTCGGAAACAATATGACGTTGTTGATGCAATAAAGAATATTATTATTAACTAACAAGGGTGTCAGTTCTTGATTTGTGAATATTTTTAAACGATACTTGGAGATTTTCCGGGACGAAAAATCGTTGTTAAATCGTAAACATTCAGGAGTTAAGACGCTCTAAGTCACAATGCCTAACTATACGGGTAAATATTACTATCACGATCTTCCTTTATAGCCATTAAACATGGGCCTCAGTCGATATAATGTATTATGTAATATTGCATTAAGTACTAGTTGAGTCAATAGTAGTTTGTAACATTTGTTTGACTACTTTATGAATTAAGTTAATTCATTTATTAAATAAATACAATTTCACGCTAAACATATTTCACCTTAAGATTTAAGTAAAATCTACAATTTCTCAAACAAGACCAGTGGCTCTGTTCTTTATACTATTTTGCTGTAATTCACTGGGTTTAATTTCCCCTTTATATCATGAGGCGTATACAACACATCATTTATAACATAAAACTATAAACACGAAAATATATATAAAATATATAGCAAGAAAAAAGGAGGCTTCGCCATTCTATCCGTAATTGCTTAGTTTCAAATCTACTGAAAGCTGCCTGTCATTACGTAAGCAATAATATAGAAAATTATTCTTTTCTATTCAAATAATTTATTCGTTTTGTTCCATTTAAGTTATCATTAAATTGTTAGGTAATTACAACAATCGTGCAATATTGTTAAATACCAAATATCATATAATTTCCATAACATGTAATACTCGTTTTAACTCTTGTTATAGAATTAACGAACTATTTAAAGGTGTTGTCAACACAAGCATGTAACTGCTTGTAGAGCAAACACATGTATTTGGTCACCAGAGGGTTGAATAGACGTTGTTAATGTTATAATAAACAAGACCCTGTTTTGTAACGCTCTATCAAAACAACCGAAAATAAATATCCTGGGTGGAATGTGTGGTCCGGAAATAACCCAGTAACTCGGTAGCGTTAAGCCGACACGAGAAAGTGAGAGAATTCTCACTCGATATAGATAGTTGTGCAAGGATTAATTATATTCCGAACATTGTGATTGTGGGAATGTATTTTTACGTGTCAGGCACAGTTCACACCCATTACTTCTACAATGATTACAATTACCTTCATTATTTGAGGCGAGGTGGTTAGCTGGACTTTATATAATATAATAATTAGGGGTCTCACCTTAAATCACTTTAGCCTCGTATGATAATTAATGTATACATAATTGACTTAAGATGAGAATGCCTAATACGTAAGGCTATGCTTTAAAATGAATTGAATGAATCTAACCCCACACCAAGGATAGAAAGAAAACAAACAAAATAATACCCTTTAGAAATTTTCCGAAATAGGCGTTTCCTCTCTAAATGAAGTTTAATCTCAGGTATGATTTTGACATAAAAGTTCTAATATTAAGAGTAATTAGGATATGAATCACTAAATTCTTCAATTATTTTTAGAGGTTTGACACCTGAAAACGAGAGGAGACACCAGGTCTCGAAACGTCGTGCCTGTTACTGATTGGCAGAACATCCAAAGGCTGAGCATGTTTCTTCTGTCTATATGTTCACAGGATATATAGTTTTAATTAATTTATAAATTTGAAATTTCTCACGAAACTTCATTTCATTATCATTACAAGGTCGAGTGAAGTGCTATGGTTGATCGTGCTTCCCTAATTTGATCTTCAGTGAAGAATGATAACGCCACACATGGTCTCGCGTATTCAGTACCATCGTAAATTTGAGTAATAACGATGGCGAAAGTGAAAACGCAATCCTGACATTCTTTCAAGCCATCAATCATCCGTAATAAACTTTAAATTCGTACCGATGTTTCGATATAAAGTAATTTCAGGGCCGGGAAAATTAACGAGAGCAGTGGGTCTGTTCTTTATACCACTTCGCTCTAATTCATTGGGTTTAATTACTCCTCTATGTCATGAAGCGTACACAACACATAGTTTATAACATAAGACTATAAACACGAAAATAGAAACACTATAAAAGAAAATACAAACACACTATCGGACAGAGTTGACCTTTTAGCTGATTACTATTTATTTTTAGCTACTGCAAGTTTCCGCAAACAAGTGGTCTTGCACTTTACTTAATTATATAAACATGATAAATAAACATGGTAAAAAAATCGTGTCAATTGTTATCTACAAGATTGGGAAACTTTTCGTGCAAGTTACTTTATTAATTGTTTATTGTAGTTTGTATCTTCTGTATTATAATAACACTTTAATATATTATGATGGATATTCACTTATTAGCTTTAATTTATTTGAGTTCCTTGGATGTGCAAAAATAGGTATACTTACTAATATACTTGTAATTAACGACATTGAAAAACTTGTTCCAGTTAAACGTTTTTGACAATATAACTGCTGTTTGTTTTTAAACGGGGTGTCCAATACACAATCGACATATTTGTACCATGTTAATACAATTTTGGAAATATTTCTTTAGGTAATTTTTTCCATTAGTTTAACAGCGCATTTCTTACTTGAAAAGCAATTGTATTACTCCCTGATCCTTAATAGATCAAAATCATTCATAATAGGTACTACAAATAAAAATATTAAAATAAATCAATAGAAAAATTATAATTTGCGTTTCCAAGGAGATTTTGAAATATGGAGGTACATGTTTAAAATTACCACTAAGGATTATAGTTCAGTTACAATAATAATAGCGTAAAAACTTAGTTTAAAAACTAACTGAACATTTCCAGAGATTATAAAAACCGCAATCCCTTCTTAATTAACGTCCTAATTGGGTTACTTATAGTTGAAAAGTGTTGACTATGGCGAAGTAGGAAATGCGGTAAGAGGAAAATAATAGGATGAGAACGGATTCAGGAACCAGTCATTATAGGAGGGGGGTGCGGTGGGGGAGGGTGTTGAGAGAGACACTGCTATGACGTCAGCTAACAACTGGTAATAAGAGAGCGGCTCCGGTGACGTCATTATCACTGGTAGGTTTTGTCCTATCATTGTGCGCCTTTTGATGTGCGATGCGACGTGTGCCCTTCTCTCGCAAAAACAAACCCTAGACCTAATGAGATCCCTAGACCAAAAGTTGTTATCTCTGTGATAGCCCTTGTATTTTACTATAATCTACCACAGAACATATTTAAGACTGAAAGAATTAGTAGACGTGTTCAAGAGAACATGAGCGAGTGGTACTTCTGCAAGAATGGTGTGAGTGGTGTGAGTTCGTATAGAATTGCTCAAATTTCTTGCAATTGATCAAAGCTCCTAATTTATGTTAATTTTTCAAATTGTGCGTACATTAGTTCTGGAATACTAACCATATATCTAGTTCAGCAGTGCCTAAAGTTAATACTGCAGTGACGTCTATAGTCTTTGTACACGCCCAAACAAATACATTTTTTAGAGCTTTAGTTTATTCTGGTCTTAAAAGATTAACATCTAGACTCAATACCGTACACAGACTTATCTTCGAGCTGGAAACGTGTACTTTAAATTCTACAGGATGTCCCTTAAGTGAACGATATTTAAAATTGTGATAGATCAATCAGCTTGTGACTGTGTCGAGTAATAAAACATAACATTAGTAAAAGTTGATTAGTTTTCCAGATATCGAGACAGTTAATAAATTAATGTTATATTAATAGGAAATTTCGTACAAATGAAAAACAAAAGTATTTCATTTTAAGATATTTGAAACTTTTTCTTCGGATAAAAACGTCCGTGTTTAAATAGATTTTTCGGGTATTTTCCACAGTTGTTTTGAGATCCGAAGTCTGACGTATTTCTCAGACTTTGTTTGTGAATTGTTTTTCTCTCATTTAACGATGGCAGATATTCGGAGAAATCATATTAGCTTCTCTATTATTAATTAGTAAGTATTATATCATATTAAGTATGTGAACAAACCAATTTGAATTTAACAGTTTATTATCTTTACTAAGCTCTAATAAAATTTGGCTTAGTTTAAAAGGACTAAGGCTCTTTATTCATGTATTGTTTCATAAATGTTGAACAACATGGCGTCAACACGAAATTAGTAATGTGTTGAATGAATGAAAATACACAATGTACTCTTGTTATGTTATTATTAAAGGTAGGGCGTTCCTTGCAAAGAGCAATCTATTAATAGCCCAGCGCCAAAGGAATGAAAGGGCGAAAAGTTTAGAATTCCTTCTTATTTTGTGTAGCTTATTGTAAAACTGAGAGTTTTTTAATCAAGCCAAGTGTTAGTTAATATTTTCAGCTCTCCCACCCGTGGAGCTCCGGTCTAGAATGGCGTTGCATCTGGAAATACAATTAGAGCTCGGTCTGGCGTGTTATTCTTGTTCTATTGGTATAAACAATATCTAATTATTTATAATTCAATTAAATGTGTACATAACCGAATTATAACTCTGTCTAATTATTCTGTATATTAAAATTTACATTAATTACTGGTAAAGTACATTAATGTATGACTAGTTCAACTGATGTACTTAATTTTAAGAATGGCTGAAATGATTTGTGAATTTCGTACTAGTATAGTTTACGTGTACAGCACATTCCAGCCTAATCGTTTTGAAAACATTGGTTCTGTAAGGTCTAGGAGAGAACATACCTAGCCTTTATGTTTGCCTAGCTTTGATTTCAATTATCCTCAATTCTCATGGTCAATTGCGTTCCGATCATGTGACCTAACATCTATACAGCTGATGTATTCTCAGCTTGCGTGTCTTCTCAGTCTTACCCCGTGGGTATATCCATCCTCTAAATTTCCGCAGTCTCTGGATAAATTTGGTATAAAACCTTCTCGCCCTCATCCACAAGACCAGCCTGTCGCTGAGTTGTATGTAAATGTCAACCTCTACACATATTGACTG
Source organism: Homalodisca vitripennis (assembly GCF_021130785.1). Taxonomy (NCBI): domain Eukaryota; kingdom Metazoa; phylum Arthropoda; class Insecta; order Hemiptera; family Cicadellidae; genus Homalodisca; species Homalodisca vitripennis. Next base: position 200,370,061 of record NC_060209.1, on the reverse strand, counting down.
ATCATTTATTTAACAACCCGGAAACTGGTGTCGGTTTTATATTCTTTTACTTAATCAAGGTGTGTGGAAGGTTTCTGATCATTAATCATCGAAGTGCCATTCAATTTTATTCACCACACGAATACGATTAATTAAACAATTCTGTCAGCATTTTTCTCATATTCCGATTTTGAGTTATTACTGAATCATCACTGTAATATGTTAGTTGACATCGTCATGTTTGTCAGTATACACGTGGAAATACGGCTTATGTTATGCAATAGATGAATATCAATCAACTCTATTTCTAATTCATTGAGCTTTCATTACTTGTAAATAATTTTCGTATCTTTTAAGTTAACAAATGTAATAAAACAAGACTCGGAAAACGAAGGAAACTCGGGTGAATTCCATTTATAGCACAACTTTTACAAAATCGTACCCGTAGTCAAGGGGTGAGACTTTGGCTGTGGCCCGGAGGTCGCGGGTTCGATTCCAGAGAAGGTCAACAAAGATATGCAAATCTGATTGGACCATTTCCCCTAATAACCTTTGGTGTAGTGATTTCAAAATGCCAACTTTGTGCAAAGAATCGCCAAAAATAACTTGTAAATGTACGTCGAAATCCAAACTCATCTCATCGCAAAAATATTTTTACGTTGATAGTAATATAAAAGGAAACTGATGCAAAAGGAAGGGATATAAAGTAAGAACGTGCCGTGTAATTCACACGATTCCTATCCGCAATTTAAGACAAGGAACAAATGGATTGAGAGCAAGACTCCCAAATGTCTTTGCAACTTGGATCATCTTGTTCCCCTAGAAAAATTCATATCTAGAATCTCTGACTTGGAGAATCCTTGGTGATTCTCCCAAGCAGGTGACACCTGACACCCAAACTTATTAAGAACTCGGCGCTGAGAGACGACTAAAATCCGCACCAAATTATCGTCAGGGTGTGACATTCACCGTTCTTCTATTGTTACTGGAGTAAAATGAAGAAATGAAAAGAAAGAAGTTGCGGCAATTCAGTTCTTCATGGTTCGCTTCTAACATTAATTGCACGTAACAAAAGTACATATATCATTTTATTGTTATCGATATTTGTTAATAAACAAAAGAATTAGTTTTAGTAAAACCAAAAATAAATATTCAAAAGTAATTTAGTTTAATAGAAATCAATAAGAACAGTTCAACTATTCAATAAGGTGTCGAAAATTCTATTGAAACACATTAATTATTTTAAAGTAAACAAGTCAGTAATGCATAATATATGTATATGTACATTGATATAATTATTGATGACCTTAGGCGTACGTGATCGGTATTATGAATTTTATGTTTCCTGGTTTACACTTCACAACAACAACATTCAGAACATTGCTGAATTCTTAAAATATTTTGACCTTACTATGGAGAGCCATCTTTAGTCAACAGATGTTGAACCGAAACTGTCAATGAAAACAAATCTGCTAATACAAACAGCGAGTTGACAATGCGGAGCTACAACATGATTGGTTGCATCTACCGATAATGTAATCATATACCGATACAGTATATCAAATCAGTGAATGACTTCTTTATTGCAGGCTCCCAGTTTTTCGATAATTTAACGCTATTTTCTTTATCGGAGTTCATTCCTTCTTGCTTGTTTCTTTGGGGTTTCAATTAGCCTTGGATAGTAGCATCAAATCTTTGAAAGTATTTTTTGTTTTATTAACAATCTAATTATATCTCTTTTATTGATACTACAACTTTCTAAACAAAAACAACAAAAACCAAATTTATTCGTGATGCGTATACGATTAATCCCGCTAAAGGCGAGTCCTTGTACAAGAACTCTAATTTTGTGCTTCGTTTTTGTGAACAGACGACTCGGTGCTCTGTGAATTGATGGCCGTTTATAATGTAAGCACGTAAAAATACGCAGACCTATAAATTTTGTAACACATTAAATTCATAATTGTCAACACCTGAAGAAGATAGCAGATATGAGATCTCGAAACGTCGTGTCTTTGGGAATGTTAAGTTTAGATTTAGTTCAGCTTCCTCTTAGTACAGCGATTGGAATCTGACGCTGTCACAGACTTGACTCCTGGAATCTGTAGTTATGTGTGAAGAGATAAAAAAAGTCGGTGATGAAGCTCAAAATGAACTCTTTACATCGTTTCGACATCAGAATCACCTAGTTATGACATCTAGACTAGAAAATATGGTATAAAATTTATAATGTAGACGAACACGACTACAGATTCCAGGAATCAAGTCTGTGACAGCGTCAGATTCCAGACGCTGCACTAAGAGGAACTGAAGCTAAACTCAGCATTCACAGACACACGGCGTTTCAAGAATTACATATGATATACTGTTTTATTTTCACCTCCGACGTAATTCAAAGTACGAAAACAAAAAATTAAAATATGTGAAGAACATTTTGCTACATTCCAGGAGAAGAATTTCCTGTGCAGGGTATAAATTAATTTGAAATATAATCTGTAATACTGATTTCTTTCCATGGCGGTGCATTGTTTTCCGAGCGCTCCTCGCGGCCTCTTAAAGCGAAGAAGAAATGTTCGTGAAGAAACAAAAGGTTCCCTCCTATTGACAGGTTGTAGCTGTAGTAGAACTTCATTGTGAGTGTAACCTTTCATCGAGGACAATGGATGACATTCACGTACGGCATCGTACTTCACGTACAAGTGCGCAGGTAGGCCCACACTTAGGCTGTACATTATTCACCCCGCTCACTCGCGATTCTACATTAATGATCACCCCACGGCTCGGAGCGGTGGACCTCCACCCCCTCCCCATCAGGCTTGAGATTTATATATTTTACACGCGTTTCACACGGCTCGAATCGTGAAAGGCTGCAAAAACTTTAGAATCCGATTCTGTGTTTGGGATCAGGAATGTTGATTCAGCAGCTGCAAATGGTGTGAGTCTTAACTCAACACCCGAAGTAACAAATTATTTCGTGTGCAGTTACAAACAGAACCCTTACAACCAGAATACCAATGAGATTTTAAAACTTCCTCTAATTCTTCGAAACAGAGTAGTTTAGTTTTGGAGTTAAGTGGATAAAGCTCGCAAGATTCATCGAGGTCGTTGGGCGGCAATGATAAGGTTCCATATTTACACCAGAGTACCTCTAATTTAACCTATGGCTTTGCAAGCTGGAAGGCAGAATTTCCACGTTGCAAACACAGCGGTGGACCTAGCATTTGCAAAAAGGGCGTTTGTGACCAGAGAAATAAATGGATTAATGGAAGTTAAAGTTCCTTTTCACCCTTAAGGAATGCTTCAGATTTAATGAAAACCCTACAGGGTTCCTAAGTAGTGCTCTCTCCCCTCGAGTTTAAGTTGGTAGAATCAATTTTAGATTGGAAAAGTCTTTTAATTTTTAAAGGAAGTTTTGGTAACAGCCCTTTAAATAAAATTTCTAAAAATAGTTTTTTTATTATTCCACCTGGAGTTACAGGAAATTGAAGCATAACTTTGCAACGTCGTACAATCAAGAGCCAAAGATGAACGGTTAAAAATGCAAGTGTAAGTATGACCTACTTATACTTACTGTAGTGAAATCTTGAGTTCAACCCATGAGAATAATGTTAAACATCAAACACTAAGGGCTTCGTTATAAATCGTAGAATAAAGGTAGATATCTCATTTCAACGGTGTAATTAATGTGCATCCAATCGCTTTAGTTGTTTTGTGGTGTCTACTTTTTGAACTTAAGTGACACATTAATAAAGGATAGTATTTTTTATAAATACAAAAAAAAAAAAAAAAAAAAAAAAAAAAAAAAAAAAAAAAAAAAAAAAAAAAAAAAAAAAAAAAAACACGCACACACAAGAATGCATTTTAATTACATGGTATATCTGCCTAACTCTAGGCCTATGTCGTAAAACAAGAACTTCAAAGTGTGGTCGCCAGTGGAGCAGGTTTATCAGTTAGTACGCGTTACCAAATTTCGCACTTTAAATCGTTATTAAAGTAATGGGTTTTTGCTAAATCAGTGCTATTGGGATTACTTCCTTAGGAAATTTGCCTTGATAACGTTTAGTTCTGTGTATAAAGATTCTGCAGTAAGGAATTTGTATCGATACAAAAAAATTGTTTTTAAAAGATTCAAGGACTTAAAATATATTGCTCTCAACTGAATTATCATTTGTTTAAAAAGCGAGTGTTAAAGTTACGGTAAAAGCCTAGAATACATCTGAGCAATAGCTGTGCAATCATGTGTGGAGGTTTTAACAACGTAGCCGATGTCCATAACACAGTCGACGGGGCCAGAGAGAGGATCAGGCGGTATGATATTTGGTAGAGAGCTGAAAGGTTGTGTAAGGAAGGCAGGATTAGGTGGAGTAAGCTTCTTTCCGTCTTATGCCCCAATATGGCGAAGAATCTTACTCCTTTATTTGGCCCAGATTGCAATATAGACTAGGGCGTTGCGAGTTCCATTTACTCCCACCGCTGAGACATCTTGTGTTGTGTCACTGATAGGGTGGAGCAACACAAGAGGGAAACTTTACTCACAATATCACTCTTAAGTTTCAATACATTTTTTAGCTTTTTGTACAGTTTCGGTGAAACGTCATCATTGATGGCTTAATAATCGGCTGTTCTGGCATTTTGTTGACCCCCATAAGAAAAATGCTAAATGTCAAAAACTTATATGCCTTTATTTTTTATATGAAGCAATATTAGAGATGACTTACAGAGATATGACTTACGCGTTAAACGATTTTTTACTAAACAATATTTCCACCCATTATTTAGATAATAAATCACAAATTTTAATACAACAAAAATGAAATAATAAAATATATTACGAAATTATGCTAAGATTGTACAGAAGATTATGTTTGGCCATATTGACTATTACAAAATATTAGTTCCGCTGTGAGATTACAAGTATTTACAAATTGCTTTCCGATTTTGTAAAGGTATTCCGTGATGATTTACTAACGGTTATAAGATTTTATTCATTCTGCCGATGTTCGCTTCAAGTTAAAAGAAGACTAAACATTAATTTTAGTGGAATAAAGATAAATATTAGGCTCATTGCATTAGATGTTCTCTCGGTAATACTGTTGATGTTAGAAATGAATCAGGAAACTAGAAGCAACAAGTAGACAATGCAGCAAAGCCAATGATCGCTAATTGTAATTGGGTAGGCTGATAACAATTGGGTATCTGCTACATTACCCTGAAATTTCTATCTATGTCAATACAATACCAGGTTGTAAAGGACCACGCCTATCTTCCATTATGGTAAATGACTGCACTTGTTGCTTGCTCAGCGGAGGCCAAATTCCAAGTCTCAGTGTCATATATTTTGTATAGTCTGAACAGGAGACGAGAGGCAACGAGTAGACTGCACAAAGCCTGTACTCACTTAATATTCGTTTGGTAGAAAACTCGTTAAATGTATAACTGTGCTGCATCACCCTCACATTTCTAACTGTCAAGATCAAGTGATCTGGGACTCCTGACTCTTGCGGATCGCAGATTCTCCGCTGACGTTGTACTGCTGTCAAAGATCCTTAACGGCAAGATCGACTGTCCCGATATGCTGAGCCAGATCCTCTTCAGGACCCCTTCAGCCACTCGCTCCAGAGACCTGTTCGCTAGGCAGCAACATCGCACCAACTACGCAGCAAACGATACGATGTACCGACTTCAGAGTTCTGGTAATAGCGTCGCCGACATCGTTGACTTTTTTGTGGACAGTATACCAGTGCTCAAGAGGAAGATCGCCGATCTGCATGAGTTATCTGCCTAGGAGTTGCACAATGAGGGAAGACATTCGTTCTTACACTTTATCTGTACGTCTCTCATTGCTGTTATTTATATATTGTGTCTTGTTAATTCTTGTCTAATCTTGTTTATTCTCATTGTTTCGTGCTAATTTATTGCTGTTATTGTTCGTTGTTTTCCATAGTTCAAATCACGGTACACTAATAATTAATTACGTTATTGTCATTCATAGTTTATATCCGTTTCGTCACTTAAATAGTTTATTAATCGTTATTGCTCTATTTGTCACTGTGGTTGTTTACTTTCATTGTTTAATAATTATGTTCAAAACTGTAAAAATGGAGATGTCCGTTGAAATGTAAAATAAAATAAAAATAAAAAAGAGTTTTTATATTCTGACCAGGAGACTAGATGCAACAAGTAGACATTGCACAAAACCTGTGGTCACTAAATCTGGTTTAAGTACAAAACTCGTTAAATGTATAAATCTTACTGCAGCACCCTCACATTTCTAACTGCGTCAAGACAATGCCGGGTTGTAAAGGACCACGCCTATCTTCCATTATGGTAAATGACTGCACTTGTTGCGTGTTTAGCGGAGGCCAAATTCTAGGTCTCGGTGTCATCGTTTTTATAGTCAGCCCAGGAGACTAGATACAACACGTAGACAATGCAACAAAGGCGATGATTAAATCTTGTCTAGACAGAAAACTTGTTAAATATATAACTCTACCGCTTGTACAATAGAAATACACGTTCATCTCACACTGCGGAGGACTGAACACTATCGTAGTAACGCTGACTGTTGGAGTGTGAGATGCTGACATAGTGGCTATATGTCGAGCCTGTCGATATCTCTCTGTTCTCTCACATTGCGGAGGACTGAACACTATCGTAGTAACGCTGACTGTTGGAGTGTGAGATGCTGACATAGTGGCTATATGTCGAGCCTGTCAATATCTCTCTGTTCCCTCATATTGCGGTGGACTGAACACTATCGTAGTAACGCTGACTGTTGGAGTGTGAGATGCTGACATAGTGGCTATATGTCGAGCCTGTCAATATCTCTCTGTTCCCTCATATTGCGGTGGACTGAACACTATCGTAGTAACGCTGACTGTTGGAGTGTGAGATGCTGACATAGTGGCTATATGTCGAGCCTGGCACGATACAAACACACAGACACGTTTAGCGTTGTGGCTGCTGTCAGTCGATGTTGCCGGCCTGTCAATATCTCTCTGTTCCCTCATATTGCGGTGGACTGAACACTATCGTAGTAACGCTGACTGTTGGAGTGTGAGATGCTGACACAGTGACTGTATGTCGAGCCTGGCACGATACAAACACACAGACACGTACAGTGTTGTGGCTGCTGTCAGTCGATGTTGCCGGCCTGTCAATATCTCTCTGTTCCCTCATATTGCGGTGGACTGAACACTATCGTAGTAACGCTGACTGTTGGAGTGTGAGATGCTGACACAGTGGCTATATGTCGAGCCTGGCACGATACAAACACACAGACACGTTTAGCGTTGTGGCTGCTGTCAGTCGATGTTGCCGGCCTGTCAATATCTCTCTGTTCCCTCATATTGCGGTGGACTGAACACTATCGTAGTAACGCTGACTGTTGGAGTGTGAGATGCTGACACAGTGACTGTATGTCGAGCCTGGTACGATACAAACACACAGACACGTTTAGCGTTGTGGCTGCTGTCAGTCGATGTTGCCGGCCTGTCAATATCTCTCTGTTCCCTCATATTGCGGTGGACTGAACACTATCGTAGTAACGCTGACTGTTGGAGTGTGAGATGCTGACACAGTGACTATATGTCGAGCCTGGCACGATACAAACACACAGACACGTTTAGCGTTGTGGCTGCTGTCAGTCGATGTTGCCGGCCTGTCAATATCTCTCTGTTCCCTCACATTGCGGTGGACTGAACACTATCGTAGTAACGCTGACTGTTGGAGTGTGAGATGCTGACACAGTGACTGTATGTCGAGCCTGGTACGATACAAACACACAGACACGTTTAGCGTTGTGGCTGCTGTCAGTCGATGTTGCCGGCCTGTCAATATCTCTCTGTTCCCTCATATTGCGGTGGACTGAACACTATCGTAGTAACGCTGACTGTTGGAGTGTGAGATGCTGACACAGTGACTGTATGTCGAGCCTGGCACGATACAAACACACAGACACGTTTAGCGTTGTGGCTGCTGTCAGTCGATGTTGCCGGCCTGTCAATATCTCTCTGTTCCCTCATATTGCGGTGGACTGAACACTATCGTAGTAACGCTGACTGTTGGAGTGTGAGATGCTGACACAGTGACTGTATGTCGAGCCTGGCACGATACAAACACACAGACACGTACAGTGTTGTGGCTGCTGTCAGTCGATGTTGCCGGCCTGTCAATATCTCTCTGTTCCCTCATATTGCGGTGGACTGAACACTATCGTAGTAACGCTGACTGTTGGAGTGTGAGATGCTGACACAGTGACTGTATGTCGAGCCTGGTACGATACAAACACACAGACACGTTTAGCGTTGTGGCTGCTGTCAGTCGATGTTGCCGGCCTGTCAATATCTCTCTGTTCCCTCATATTGCGGAGGACTGAACACTATCGTAGTAACGCTGACTGTTGGAGTGTGAGATGCTGACACAGTGACTGTATGTCGAGCCTGTCAATATCTCTCTGTTCTCTCACATTGCGGTGGACTGAACACTATCGTAGTAACGCTGACTGTTGGAGTGTGAGATGCTGACATAGTGGCTATATGTCGAGCCTGTCAATATCTCTCTGTTCTCTCACATTGCGGTGGACTGAACACTATCGTAGTAACGCTGACTGTTGGAGTGTGAGATGCTGACACAGTGACTGTATGTCGAGCCTGGCACGATACAAACACACAGACACGTACAGCGTTGTGGCTGCTGTCAGTCGATGTTGCCGGCCTGTCAATATCTCTCTGTTCCCTCATATTGCGGTGTTCGCTGTTTTCAACTTTGACTTGTTAATACACCAGGCGCTACCTCCCTTTATCCACTTTGCTGTTATAACTTCATTGTTGAACGTTTTCTCATATTCTGTACATAATTCTCCACCGTGTATTTGTGAGTTATCACTTCTATGTGTATTACATTAACACTATTTCAATGAACTGAGCTTTTTCATGTGCATATTATTTTTACAATAATAAATATTATTTTGTTGCAATTAATATAAAAAACCTCCTCAAAAGAACATCTTTTACTCGAACGCTGTAGCGTGAAGGTACAGCTTAAGTAATGCACAATTTAACATCTACAGTTGAAATATTTCTCAAAATATCTTGACATGATACCTTCTTTTTTTGTTCATTGAATTTACTTTGATAGCAGTGTTTAAATAATAAAAGTTCTAGCGAGTTTGGTAGGGTAATGCAACGCAAGAGTGCGCTGAGATCTATCGTCACTGACTTTTTACATTGTTATTCGACTCTATTATTGTTCATTTTATCACAATTGCTTACAACATTATTTTTTCTTATATTTTCTCGTTGTCATCATTTTTATTAATAATGCAAATGTAAAAATATTCAGTAACGCTCAGCCAAATCACATGGCCTGACATGCACCATTGTCAAAATTAGTGTTTCTTATATTGAAATGAAGGTTTCTGCAAAAGTTCACGTCATTTCGTTATCGAAATATTTTGAGGATATAGAGAAATAGTATTTTCCAGTCCCTCGGGCGATAGGCTGCAGTAACGCTCAGCCAATTTTTTAATTGTTTGTGGTTTTTAATTTAAAGCCAGCGTTGTTTGGAACAAACCATTTCCGCATCACTTCGGTGGTTCAAGTCGACTGGCGTAGCGCCGTGTATAGCAATTTGAAGCCAGAGCAATATTTCATCGATCGAGGGATGACAGTGATTCAATATGGCGAGTGTGCTAACGTGCGCGCATTGTAAGTGTGGGGAGGGGGGGCGCACACGGCACTAACCGGCCGATCCCTTAAGCGTCAAAGTTGCTGGAAACGCATTCCTTTTGTGTGTCTGTGCTTATTCCCCGTGATATATGCATCAAGTGCCCTCCCTCCGTCTGTAGGGCGAGATACACTCGCATACGGTGAGGGTGTAGTAGTCCCCTAGCTGTCGGAGTGGCTTTCACAATAACAAGCTTGGCAATCTTGGCAAGTACTTCATTTGACGGTGGAGGGGAATGGCAAGTTAACCGAGAACATTACTCACGAAGCGTTTTCATCTTTCTTTATGTATTTTGGCTTCATTCACTCGCAATTGAGTGCGTAGTGGTGGCAGTGAGTTTGTGAGTAGAGGGCACGGCCCCTAACCGCCTGGAAGTAATTCCTTTGACAAGAATTTGTTTTTCATGACTTGAAAGAAAACAAAACTAATGGTCTGGAAGCAATAGAGTTGTATTGGTGCTACTTCCAGTTATAATTGTAGAAACTGAAGACAACTCAAACCTTAATGAGTAAGCAATAGTACTTTGGTATTGTACCGACGACATCCGTACCTTGGGGGGGGGGGGTGTTATGTATGTATACAAACAAACAGTAATGCTCTATAATTGCTATAGTTAATGTGAATGTTGAGTTAAGCTCCAGTACACTTTCCTTTCAGTGCAGTGTCTGGGATCTGACGCTGTTACAGACGACTCCTGTAATCTGGTATCTGGAGTCATGTTCGTCTGAAGAGATTCAGTAAAAGTCGGTGATGAAGTGCTCAAAACGAACTCGCTACATCGTTTCGACATCAGACACCTGTACCAAAAACATATAGTGTAATCTAGGTGAAGAGGTATTCTTATTGTCTCATCACCTGACATATGTCGTAGTGCACTCGATTGTGCACCTGATTAGACAATGAGTCTACCTCTTCACCACTATATTTTGTAGTCTTGATGTCTGATATCGAAACGATGTAAGCACTTCATTTCGTGCTTCTTCTTTTTTGTATCTCTTCAGACATGATTCCAGATTTCAGGAGTCAAGTCTGTAACAGTCTCAGATCCCAGACGCTGCTCTAAGTGGAAGGTGAACTAGAGCTTAACCAACATTCCCCATAGGTACATTATGTGCTACATTTACTACAAATGATGAACTTGTATTACGTTAACCGAGTTTGGATTAGGTACAACCCCAATCTCCAATCGCAAAGATCTCCGAACAAACATTTCTACAGCTCAAGAAAAACAATGACATGAAAGAAGAGATTTATAACAGCGACGCACTATCAAGACATTCGCAGCACTGTACAGTGATTGACCGCTCGACCTTGACCATGGAAGGGGACGCTTGCTTGCATCGTGGAAGGGGAGTGGAGTTTACGATAAGACAACTCCTGCTATTGAGGGGGGTTTGCGATAAGACAACTCCTTATATTGAGGGGAGTTTGTTCAAGACAACTCCTGATATTGAGGGTGGTTTGCGATAAGACAACTCCTGCTATTGAGGGGAGTTTGCGATAAGACAACTTCTGCTATTGAGTGGAGTTTGTGCCAAGACAACTCCTGATATTGAGGGGGGTTTGCGATAAGACAACTCCTGGTATTGAGAGGGGTTTGTGATAAGGCAACTTCTAATATTGAGGGGGGTTTGCGATAAGACATCTCCTGCTATTGAGGGAAGTTTGCAATAAGACAACTTCTGCTATTGAGTGAAGTTTGTGCCAAGAAAACTCCTGATATTGAGGGGGTTTTGCGATAGTACAACTCCTGATATTTATCAATTAAAGATTGCCGTACACTACTCTAGTAAGGCTTTACTAAGTAAAGTTGAGCGAGAACTTGCGACAGCTGCTGTCGCTGGTCGCCGCGTCTGTCTGTGTAAACTCTGGTCACACACGACATTAATATCTCGGTAATGTTTATAACTGAAATTTTAGTGTACGACTCTGCTCTCCAATTCTCAACACTGGTTATGAAAATGTGCGCTCGCGAGAGCTTTTAGACCGGCAATTTTGTTACTGTCGGAACACATAATTTACCCTTCTTTCCAGTATAAACGCAGTTTTAATTAGATCAAAGTCTCATTGGGGGTTTCATGTCAGGGTGAATATTAACAAAGTACCGGACTGATGGACAGAGTTCGCTGTTGAATTTGCTTCTTTAAGTGGTATTAAGCCTAGTAGTAGTTGGATTGTGGTATGAAAATATATTCCAATAGCACTCAATTCATTTTATGAACAAAACTTTCCCCAATCTTGAAACCCGAACGGATATCCCTGAAATATTAGTGGTTGGTTTAGAAGTCGCATTTCGTATATTAATAATTTTGGAGAGTAATATTAGAGAATTAGTAATTTCAAATTGAAATCTTATTTATTTACACAATGAAACAATCTATTTCCTAAGTCTGTGCTTGAGGAAGTGGTTGTAAACAATTTGTATTGTACGTAATAGTTTAATAAATCAAGTTTACACTAACTAATTTGGTATTCCATACAAAGGTAATAAACGTTGACAACAAGAAATATGTATATGGGATTCGAATGTATTTCGATACACTAAATGTTAGATATCGGTGGCTAAGTGTCTACTGCACTCGTGACCCAAAGTTACCGACTAACACATAACGGTGTATCTCACGTACCGATGATGTATATGACTCGGGGTCTGTGGGTGTATCCAATACTGGTTGACACAGGAGCTGTATCACACTGGCTCACGTGTCATTGATACTCAGATCAAACCATTGAGTCATTGAGTCCGATTCTATCTCAAAGGTACAATATTGAGACCAGCAATATCGTGTACTAGTCGCCCATGACGTCAGCGCTGGATCTGCCCATCTCAAAAATGGTGTTCTTGGATTTCATATGGCAGACATTTAGCTCAAATGTGGAAGTCGAGTAAATTAGATAAAATTATACTAAGTCCGGAAAACCGTGATCCCTGAATGATTACATTTCCCCCATCACCCATATTGGCAGTTTAAGCTGGACAATAGTCAATTGCGTGAATTTTTACAGAAGGCACAATGTAATTTGAGTTTTTGATAGAGAAATAAATAGTCAGGTATTTTTGTTGCACCCAGGAGGGTTCACTTCTGGCTGATTGTCGGTTGAGCCCACAATGGGCACAACAAAAACCGAAGTGTCACTCAAATCTGGGCAACAACCTTATGGAAATCCAGGAGCGGCACATCACTAACCGCAAATATCGAGATATTGGGGTGTAAGGGTAGTTCGATAGGTCTAGTTTACTGCGGAGATGACTGTTGGAGTTGTTGGGATTCCGTAAGAGTCAAAGATCTTACTAGCCTAGAAATAAGGGTGTGCCACCCCTGCTTGTTTTGACTGGATAGGCTAGTACAGAGCTGGCTTCTCCTTCTTCCAAGGAGACATGACTTGAGATTAGTGACCTAAATTTTTCACATCTCGACAGGAGGCAGCCCCTATCCCGAACCTTACCCATCCAGAATATCCTGTCACTTCAGAAGCAGCGCAAAGATCCTTTCAAGATTTAGTGCAATTTCTAACCTTCTTGTCTTAAGAGAACAAAAAAATTTGTGCTGCACCCTTTTTATTATTCTGGTATTGTTCATTGGGTGTCCACACTACTGGAGGTTCTACTGGTAGTGTAGTCGGCGGTGTTTACTGGTCACGCACTTGCATGACTTACATGTATTAAATTATGTTACATAGTACGTTATGTTACTGTTGTTGCGCAGCCAATGCAAACTCTGTTTACACACGACAGTGATATCCCGGCTATGTTTATAATTGACATTGTAATATCCGTCACTACTCTCCAGGTTTCGCAAAAAACTGCCCAATACCGCTCGCGAGAACTCATGCGCCCGTTAGGCTGGCACATTCTACTGTGGGACACGAAACTTGGGCAGTTCTTGCCAACGTAAACGCAACTTACTTGCACTCTTATATAATTACTCATTTGTATCCTATTTCCTTCATTTTCTCTCACCTAGCTACCAATGTGTACAGATCAGTACTACCACCATTATAAAAAATAGTTATCCACGATATGGCAGTATTATTTTGATGTAATACAACAACATTATAACATTAAATTATTATAGTCATGCTTTGGTTTGTCATTAAATAAACGTCCTTATTTTCCTAAGTTTACATAATTAAACCTAGTGTGAGGACAAATTTAAAGCTCTTATTGGATGGTAAAAAATGTTATAAAAAATAAAGTTTATCTGCAATATAGTTCACGCATGTATGCCTTTAAATAAATTGGAGAGTAAATATTATTTATATACCACTGATAGCAAAGTTTAAAAATAATATTCACAAAGGTCGTTTGGAAATTTGGCGTTGTAAAACTGTGGAAAACCGGTTTCCGTGCGGTTAGGATATCGACCGGACTTTGGGTCCGAGATAGAGATAGCGCAGGTTCAGGTCCTGCCTTTGACCGGTAAATTTTTATCAGTAACGTCCGTCTTTATGGATTCTAACTATGAAAATATTTGATCGACTAATAACGTTTTTGGGTTAAAAGGTGAAAGGGCGGCAAAATTGCAATAATCTCGGAAGAAAGCGAAGGTCAGTTCGCTAAAGAATTTCGATACGTTCTACAGGATTCTTCGATTATCGATACACCGTTATATCGATTATTGTTTTCTGCGATAAGTGAACTTATTGTCCCTCAGCAGGTTAACACATACTGTTAATTTTTTTCTGCTTACCTCAAACTATTACATGTTTCCTGTACAATTAAGAAAATATTGATTCTAACAATGAACATATTTGATTGACGACTAACTCTTGTGTTTTGTTTTTACAGGTGACTTCTGTGTTTCGGATAACAATGTAAGTTTTATGTTTTTTAATTTTCACTAATCAAGCGTCATTTGGGTCTAAGTTACCGGATCCCTACATTATAAAGAAATTGATTGCCATTATGCTTCATTTATAGATGATCGGTTGAGATATTTGTTAGGTTTTATTAATTTTTAGTCAAAGCTCTTCAAGGCCGTTTTCGAAAGACAGGACAAAACATGAATTTGTTATTTCTCATCATGCAATAATTTAGGGCCATCTTGAAATCAAGCTCAAAAATTTCCAAGCTGAATATTTTACAGCATGTTGTTTGGAAAATAAGCAAAGAGATTGACAACTTTTTTATTTACAAAAATAAATAGTCTTCACTATTTTATTTTTAATTGATTGTTATTGAATTTTATTTTTGAAAAATGTTTTTTTTTTAATTATAAATAATAAAAAATACTTTAAATTTTCTCTTAAAAAAGGAATATTAAGGCTTTGATTGTAAATAAATATGTATGTTTAAAAGAAATTTGTTTTCAGTTGATGATTTTTTAATTGAGCTGATACCTTCTTCTCTAAAGAATGAAATATTTTATATCACTCCTCGCGAATAGGTGTTTATAGTAGAATTTTTTAACCAGGCCCCAAAAAAACTGTTGAAAATAAGAAATTATTTTATTACTATATATTTTTAAGAGTAGAATATGACGTCAAATAATGGTATATTTAATGATTTATAAGAGATTAATATTTTTTATACAATCTTATTTCAGAAAATAACACGGTTTTTTAATAAAAAATAATTTTAAAAAGTTACATTGATTATAATAAAATACACTCTTTTCAGTAATCTTACATACTGTGAAAAGATATTTTTAAGAGCTGTGTCTAAAAAAAAAAACTCGTCGAATACGGTTACGACAGATTCATCTCGCTGTAATAATTCTAGTATTGGTAGCATCAGGCTCTGCCGTGGTGTCGTACAGACTGTAGTAGTTGTGTCGTACAGACTGTAGTAGTTGAGTCGTACAGACTGTAGTAGTTGTATTGTACAGACTGTAGTAGTTGTGTCGTACAGACTGTAGTAGTTGTGTCGTACAGACTGTAGTAGTTGTGTCGTACAGACTGTAGTAGTTGTGTCGTACAGACTGTAGTAGTTGTGTCGTACAGACTGTAGTAGTTGTGTCGTACAGACTGTAGTAGTTGTGTCGTACAGACTGTAGTAGTTGTGCATATAGCACATGAATGTGCGACCGGCCATTTGCAGTGGTATTTGTGCCATGTCAGCAGACGTGCCTAGCAACCGCTGTTATGAATTAAACTCGTGTATATTTCTGTATTAAAATAAATAAAACTAGCTGACCAAGCAAACATATGCTTCGGTAGAAGATAGTGAACATAAAAAAGCTACATGGCGCACGTAAGTGTGCTGAGCGTTAGCGAAGCCTATTACTCGAGTTGGTAAAACTGTCTGACTGTCTGTGAGTATATCTCGAAAGTGAACCGTGGCTCTTATATATTATAACGAACCGCTATTATAAATTAAACTCGTTTATATATTGTGTATTAAAATAGATAAAACTGGCTGACCAAGCAAACATATGCTGCGGTAAAGGATAGTGAACGCTAAAAAAGCTACATGATGCACGTGAGTGCGCTGAGCGTTAGCGAGTCGCCGAAAACTTTTATTTCTGTTTGTCACAGACCTAAACTTTTGCATTTTTATATGCATTATACACATTTCTATACGGTTTATTTCTGTACAAGGAAAATCAGGTTCAATGAAGGTGCATGTCACTCCATGGGGTTTGTCTAAGCGTTAGCGAACATTGGCCTTAGGAGTAACTATGATTGCGACGAGAAAAACATGGAATAATCAAACTCGGAAACAGATCGAGTACAGTCATATGCCATTTTAGCATGTTGTATTTTACATTATGTTGGGTCCTGTAAGGTTCATTTTTATTTAGGACGAATTGTGCTCTGGACTTTAAATTTTGCATGTGACGCCATTTCTCCATAGGCAATATCGTGTTTGATGATAGGTATTTGGCTGAACTTTTCATAGCGTAACTGTCTGCTGGATACCTCTAGAACGATCTTATCAGTAGAGTTTAAATTTTGTATGCGTCTTTATTTCTGGATAAACAAGACTTAGATCGATGAAGGTGTAAGTATATGCACGGGATTTGACTGCGAGTCATTAAAGTCTATCTTGCAGTAGCCCGGTAAATTTTCTCTTCTGCCTGCCTGCAGGATGTTTTGAAAATGAAATGATTTATATAGACTTGAGCCATTCCTGCGTTTTACAGAAGATAGCGATATATTATAATATTATTTTTAGCATTGTCATCATTGTAATAGGAAACAGAGAATGGAAATTGAAGAGGGTATTGTCGTAAAGGGAAGGTCGGTATCTACAGGATCTCTGAAACATATGGTATCAGGGACTGTTTAAGTCAAGCTTAAGTTTTGGGATAGTACTTAAGGGTTATTATGGTGCCACTTTGTTCTCTAGGAGAGGTCTTTGAGGATCTTGTGGGGATTAAGGGGGCGTGACAGTTTCAGAGAGCTCATTCGGACGAGAGACACCCTCACACTTGTCCGTCTTTTAGTGTTAAAAAAATTAATAGTCTGTTCCCAGCCTCGCATCACTGTTAGACACCTTGATTATCTAACAATATAAAGACATACAGTACCCATTTCCCGAAAAATTTCAACTTTATATATTGGCCAAAGTGTTCATTTCTCTCCCACAAAACATAAAAACTAATCAACAGTTAAGCAATTGAAAACATTGTTTGGACTACTTAGCCGAGAAAGCTTTCAATTTTAAAAGTGACGCCCTTTATTAGACTAGACCGTTTTAGACATATGGATGATTTTTTTAATTGCTTGTCCAGTCGTAGATGTGAAAGTCTTTTAAAATGTGTGAAGATTTATTTTGACGAGAAAGAAAACAATATTAAACGTGTGAGAAATGTACCTTAATTATTCATTGCAATCCTTGACCTATATTGAAATAGTCAGCATACAGTATTGAATATTTTCCGCTTAATTGAAAAGTTGGGTAGTTAAATTGATGCAGAATTCATCGGTTAAACCGTGAGGATATCCGACAAATGCAAAATAATCTCGAATAATTACAAATTTAATCTGATAAAACATCGAGGAAAATGTGCAGAGATTGTGTACAGAGATTCCGTCAGCGAGGTTGTGTGGGCGTTGTATTCAGTCAAAGGCAAACATTTCGTTCTGTTTCTAGCGATTCCCCGGAGATCAATACTAGAACAATAACCATAACGTTTACTTTCCTTGCACGATGTTGCGGCATGGCGAAGGAAGACAAGAAGAAGGCGGCTGAAGGTGTGTTTACGTTTGTTATCTGGTGTGTAGATTAGGTATCGATTTTAAACTATCGATTCGAGCGGTAAACTGGCGATGTCACTATCTTGACTTGCACGATGTTGTGGCAAGTCGAAGGAAGGAAAGAAGAAGGCGTCTGAAGTGTGTTTACGTTTGTTATCTGGTGTGTAGATTAGGTATCGATTTTAAACTATCGATTCGAGCGGTAAACTGGCGATGTCACTATCTTGACTTGCACGATGTTGTGGCAAGTCGAAGGAAGGAAAGAAGAAGGCGTCTGAAGGTGTGTTTACGTTTGTTATCTGGTGTGTAGATTAGGTATCGATTTTAAACTATCGATTCGAGCGGTAAACAGCCGATGTCACTATCTTGACTTGCTCGATGTTGTGGCAAGTCGAAGGAAGGAAATAAGAAGGCGTCTGAAGGTGTGTTTACGTTTGTTATCTGGTGTGTAGATTAGGTATCGATTTTAAACTATCGATTCGAGCGGTAAACAGCCGATGTCACTATCTTGACTTGCTCGATGTTGTGGCAAGTCGAAGGAAGGAAAGAAGAAGGCGTCTGAAGGTGTGTTTACGTTTGTTATCTGGTGTGTAGATTAGGTATCGATTTTAAACTATCGATTCGAGCGGTAAACAGGCGATGTCACTATCTTGACTTGCACGATGTTGTGGCAAGTCGAAGGAAGGAAAGAAGAAGGCGTCTGAAGGTGTGTTTACGTTTGTTATCTGGTGTGTAGATTAGGTATCGATTTTAAACTATCGATTCGAGCGGTAAACAGGCGATGTCACTATCTTGACTTGCACGATGTTGTGGCAAGTCGAAGGAAGGAAAGAAGAAGGCGTCTGAAGGTGTGTTTACGTTTGTTATCTGGTGTGTAGATTAGGTATCGATTTTAAACTATCGATTCGAGCGGTAAACAGGCGATGTCACTATCTTGACATGCACTCAACCGTGAAGTCAAACTTTGAGATCGCGTTCTTTTATCGAAGTAGTGAACATATTTACATTAGAAATAGTTCATCAGTTTACAATATAATATTTTATAGAGGCTAATAAATGTCATTGTGAAAATCTGTATAATTATTGTAAATTATTTTTAATATTACTTATTTTAAGCGCGTGTTTCTCTGCAATGTGATTTTTTATGAATCGATTTAGAACATTTGCCTTATCGAGAATATGGTAAGAAATTCGCACAAACAATAATATGGAATGTATTTAGGACAATCATATAAACGTTTTACCTTTTATTGATATAAAACGCTCATGACATTATTTGTTGATAATTTATTTTTCCTGAAATTTCAAATTACAATGTCAATTTCATGTAAGAAAATAAATTAAACTTTGCATTTTCATTCTGTGATTATAGAGAATGCACATGACTTATCATGGAATGACATTGTCTACATACTTATCCTTAGCTAAAACAAAACACTTTAGAAAAAAGGAAGGAAATTCCTCCAAGGCACTATCAGTTTGAGGTATTTACAGTCCTTCGTTTACAGTAACAAATGCAGTGAAAAGAGGTTTTTTTGTATGAATTAATTTCTACAGCCTACTTAAATTTAATAGTAACTTACTTAACTTGCACAACCCTTTGACGAAGAAAATGATATAATGCTTTTGCTTAAATAATAGATGTTCTTTGTGTTTTCTATGGATTGTACTAGTTTTTGAATACTTAAACATATTTAAGTACTCTTTTGTAAATTTTAATTCTTTTTAACCGCGCCGTTCTATGTACCGACAATGTTTTCTAATGATTTAGAGAAATATGAGAATGAAATTAAAAATGTCTGGATGTGGAGTTAGGGTTGTTTAGCCTACTTTCCATTCGACCTCATGTAATACATTCCCATATAATATAAAAGTAATATAACGCAAGCTGGTTGTCCTTGCTGGTTTCGGTCTTACTTTTTAATTTTTTTAAAAGTGAAGTAAAATATTCAAACCAAAATTTGTATTACTTAAATGTTTAGTTCTAAACATTTGAAATAAATATTAGAAAATTCGATGTTATAAGAGCTAAGTAGATCCAAATGGTTCTGCTTATAAAATTTTCAGAATGTTGTCACAAATATTCCCCATTTTTGTTTTAATTGTAAAATATCTTGGTTTTTTATGTTTTTTGTCATTGATATATTTGTTAGTAGTTTAGCTGTATAAGCTACTTTCTGGTTGATTGAACTACCAATCAGATACAACTCCCCTCACAGCGCATCAGTGGCTCTGCAGTTTTGGTTTAACATCTGTTGACTGTATGGCTACCCACATTAAGATCCTTAGCATTATTTCGACGCTGTGTGAACAGGAAAGTTTCGTTCATAGCCGATTGTCAATGTATGAGTTTATTTTATGTCTATGTTATGTGTTTGGTGAACATGTGTATTATGGCTTTGGAGGTAATGCTTGTGCTGGGGTTTGTCTCACAAATCAGTAACATTGTTGTCGCTGGAAGGCACTCGGCGGTCAACAGTGTGAACAATGTATTTGACGTGCTAAATTTTAATTTTAGTTCCACCAAGGCTGAGTTGCTCTAGATCTGTCATAGAATCGCACTTTCCCCTCTCCACAGGCCCTCCAATTGTCACACTTCATTATACTGTGGTGTGTCACCACCATGGTGCGTGGCTAGTTTGACACAGCTCACCAGGTGTGCAAGTGCAGGGAACCGTCGGATTTTCTGTGATGAAGTCACCAATTTTGTTCACAAAATTACAAGCGGAGTGTATTGGGTTCAACTCTGCTTCTTGAAACGAAAGCCGGATACAATGGGGTTTTTTGCGCTTGTATTGCACGCCTGTAAAAAAAGTAAATTTCTTACTTCTCCACTCATGATTGGGGATGAGTTCTCTATTGTAAAGACTTTTATTAGATAAGTACTTCTTTCTATTATCAACCCCAATAATAGGGATTCCTCAAGCTTCGAAGAAAGGGTCGCGGAAAGGAAACTTGGAGTTTTGGATTTATTTTACAATACACACTCCTCACCTCTCTCAGTAAACAGAATTCATTAATTCCTTCAAACCTCAGTACATCGGATTATATATTACACCAGTGTCCACATGACTGCACGAGGCTGTTACGAGTTAGACAATTATTCGACCACTGCTTGGGCATTAGTATTAATTGGACAACTGAAGTAGGTCTAGGGAAATTGTACCACTGCTTGGGTACCAGGGGCATTTGGACCACTGCATGGGTACCAGGGGTATTTGTACTATTGTTTTGGTACCAGGAGCATTTGGATCATTGTTAGAGTATTAGTACTAATTTAAAAACTGAATGGATGCTAGGGGAATTTGTAGTATTGCTTGAGTGCCAGGGGCATTTGGACCATTGCTTGGGTATCAGGTTACTTAAACCACTGTTTCGATGTTAGTAATTATTAGTTAATATGTAGGATGTAATGAGAATTCTTACCGTTGCTCTACGTAAAACTTTTAACTTTTACCGCCATATCTGGTAGAAAATCTATCATAATATTGCAAAAAAATAGTTAGCCATAAGAAGTTGAAGTTTGTGTATATTTTACCCACAGTGTTAAAAAGAGCAACAGAATAGAAGTTTTAAGTAATGTTCATTTAACACTTGTTGTATTGAGAATTTGGCCATTGGTGTATTATAAGTGTATGGTTAAACTAGTCAAGAATTATAAGTAAATTGAATGAAACCAGTAAATTTGAAAGATAAATTTGAAATGGGTTTCATTAGGATGTCAAGAATAATCCAAACACAATTCTTCATATATAATCCCATTCCTCTAATCAAACCGTTTAACACAATGCTGACTTACGCTTACATTTAAATAAATGATTCCCGGATTCCACATGGAGCGTACTGTGGAGATGCGAGAGTGCTCCAAATTGGATAACGATATTGTGAAGACGTACACAATATTAGGTTGTAATACTCGCAACTCTTAACAGTTATCGATATTGTGCAGGCGAAGTGCTTCTGTCACGTTACAGTTCAGTTAAGTAAACACTTTCCCACACAATAGTGATATACGTCTTTAACGTTCCCGCTTGTACTTTTGTTCTGTGCAGCAAAATTGTGTTTGTGTGTCGCTTTACAGTAAAATTGAGAAATGTCTTAGTTGCACATACAGGGTGTTCATTTCAAAACTTCAAACTCGTATTAAAATACTTATAGCCTAAGTATCAACATTCTGTAAACGGGAGAGTATAGTACTAATTGGGGGAATATGCTACATATTTTTTATTTTCAACAAGACGGAGCTCCTCCACATTATGTTCTTCCTGTGCGACACTATGCCTAGATGCACACTACCCGGATCACTGGATCGGTAGTAGAGTATCAATTGAGTGGCCGGTAAGGTCTCCAGACTTAACACCCTCAGACTTTTTTTGTGGGACCACTTGAAATCAGTAGTTTTGTAAAACACATCCCACTGGTGTCCAGGACTTGAACAACAGGATCACTGCTGAGTGCAGACGCTTAACCAGAGATACTTTTAGAAAGGTTAGGCAAGAATTTGAAAATAGGTTATTTTTGCTTGAACAGCAATGGCTACCAATTTGAACATTTGATTTGAAGTTTACAAAAGATTTACAACAGTATTCAGTGAGTAATTTTGTTGTTATTACCAGTAGTACAGTAGTTTGTATACTAATAATTGTTGTGTAAGAAATTACATTATTGGCTGCTGATACCAAACGGATTGGCCGATTTCAATATTTTTACCAAAATACAGCATTTTTATGAACTTCAATTTGAGGTATCACAAGGTATTAGTTGCCATTTCAAAATGTTGGCTTTGGGTACGGGGGGCATGGGAGTGTGCACCCGCATTTTGAAAATAATTCCTCCCCCTCCTATTAGTACTATACACTACCGTATACAGAATTTTGATACTTGGGCTATAAGTATTTTAATACGAGTTTGAAGTTTTGAAATGAACACCCTGTATATATAAAATAATGGAGGGGGATTGATATAAGTTTCAAGACTTTAAATGTTAGATTAAATCAGCCAGCATAAAAGTCTAATTATATCACAGTTTTAACCTAGCTGTCTTGATTGGTTTGGCTGCGGAATTGATGATACCTTACCGCCCTCCAACTTTGCCAATTAACTGGAATTGAGGGCAAATTGGTGGAAACGAGAATGAAGTGCGATAACTTTAATTTGAATGCGCTCTTAAGTGGTTTTGTTTTATTAGAATACTTCTGCGGATAATCCTTGTTTCTTAAGGGAAAATGCTGCTTTGGGTTTTATTTATTGTTGACTTGAACAATAACACGTCTTTTGATCTGGCTTTTCTACTAGTTTATTCGTAGTTCAAAAACGTATCGACCATACACGAGGTAGCCGATGGCCGGCGGTCTAAGACGGCATACTTAGGGTTTGGGTTAGAGATAGCGCAGGTTCAAATTCTGTCTGTGGCCGTAGCACTTTTTATCATTACCATCAACATTGTACTGTATCGACTCTCCCCCTTGTTCTGGTTGATAAGATCCACGCACAGGACATTAGTCCTTAAGGCCTAAAAGGGAACCGGTCTCTCCTTTTTTTAAACAAAAGAGCGATCAAAATTGTTAGGAAACCCCACAGACCGTTCCCCTAGTGAGCTCCCTATATTTGTTAGACGGAGTGGACGTTGTAAATAAAACACTCCCTTGAAAGTCGAAGTTCTCTCCGTCGACAATAAACGGGAATTAGTGCCGCCAGCGCCCTGCCAGATGTGGCACGCCCTGACCTGACCTACGGCATGTGTCGGCAAGTCAACACGTGTATTGACGGCATTCTGTCACGTCCCGGGCCCCGGGCATTGTGTCGCGGCGGCGACGGAGTGTGAAATGTCCGCGGGTTCTTGAGACCTTCAACGCTGGAACCGCACAAAGAATTTAATTTTGTCAAGGGAATCGCTGCTTCTTTTGTCAAGATTGAATGTCGCGTTCGGGAAGGCACGGATGGCTCTGAAGGGCCGTGCTTTCTTTACACATGGCTGGGTGGCAAAGCACGTAATATCGAGCATAATATGGCCCATGCCTAATGTCGCCCTTGAGAGACCATTTATGCCTTCAGGCGATTATAGTCACAACAGCTGCTACCAAACTCCCCAAATGCGTCTTCGGCGATTTGGCACATCCCATTAATCTTAGGCATTCAGAGAGTGGTAGAATGATGATTAATGGCAAGAAAAATGTATCAAAGCCAAAATTCAGAACAATAAAGTTTTTTTACTGCTGAGGGCCGGTTCTTAGTTCTGGGCCTGTGGTAACAAAATTTTGCAAAATAAATACGACCTATATCAATGTACAACTCCCAGTCTGGTCCAAGGGAAAACCTGAACTCCTCAGGCCTCAGAGGCACGTTAAGTACAGAATCAGAATAACGTAAACTCCCGCTGAAGTGGGCTTGTATAAATATAACTTATTAAAGAACTTTTTGATTGGGTATTATAAGACCCAAGAAAATAATCATTGCGTATTAGAAACCGATGGAGGAAGTATTGTAATATTTATTCCCCCTATGGAGGAAGTGATATTCATCCGCACTTGTTTTGGTGGAGGTCGAAATAGGAGGGTATTTAAAAGATGAAAAATGCCCAAATAATAGAGGTTTTATAGGTCACATTTTTAGCTTTACATATATCATAAGTAAATTAACGTCAGCCAACGACAGTCGTCGTTTTTAGCCGTATAATCGGTGGTATCTCGATGATGATGGTAACCTAACCTAATTAGGTTGGTATGAGGGAGTTATGCGTAAAATTTATCAAATAATTTATTGTTTCGTATGTTTAACCCTGTGGGTGTCCTCTCGTTTGTACCCCCATTAGCGCAACTGACTATTTATATCTCGTACACAAGCTTGTGTACGTAGCTTGTACACAAAAATATGGTTCCTGGACTATAATGGTCATAAAAACTTCGTTCTCTATGAGGTACTACAATTTTTTTTTATACTCGCGAAATATTTATATTGTCAATACCAGTGTACAAAAACTGTAAAGAAGGACAGAACTAATTCTAAATTTAGAAATTTACGCTAACGTTAAAAGGACAAACAAATCGTTAACGTTTTATCAGCATTATGAGCTCCGTCGATGGTTTACAGAGTCTGTACATAATTGACACAAACATAATGCTCTTTAAACTAGTTGTTTGCAGGAAATAATGGTGATGAGTTGCCATTGTAGAGTAAGTTTAGACCCGGTCTCGTCGGAAGATAGACAAGAACAGTATAAAGTGGCGCAACAGACACCGAATAATCGGTAACCGCCGATTTTGCGGATCTACAAAAAGTCGGCAAACTACAGTCTAGAACTGCATGTTGTCGAGAGGGGTGGGGAGGAGGGTCAATCGGTCATTGCTCTCCGGGGAGTGAACGTTTGTTTGTTAGTTTTTTACCGCGATGGGGACTATGCACTACTGTGGAGCTCCCAATTAGAAGAAGGGATAATAATCGTATTCAAACAAAAACTGGAAATAATGAAGACGCAGCAAAGGAATAGTACTTCAGTTAATTATTTCCTGAGGTTTCTTGTTTATAACGTGTCACTCACCAATGTCATGTAATCTTTGTAGCTATAGATTCAAAATCAATTACAACATTCTTTAATAATTTTCATAAGCACTTAATTTTGTGTGTGTCACAATGCTATGGATTTGTAAAATTAGACTTACAATTTCCTCAATTACGTTAAATTAGTTAACGTGTATATAGAATAAAAAAAATTGTAAATAAATCTATATTGTTTTTCCAAATATTGAGAAGTGAGTTTATATCTTATTATTATTGTGTCGTATGCCAGTACAAAGTGGCAGAACACACAATGAGACACCGTTGGTCAAGGACACCCAGCAAACCGCGTGGAATAAACGGTCATTGACCCTTGATGCAGCATAATATGGTTAGGGACATTCCCTATAGCAGACTAAAAAAGATAAGTGAGGGAGGACTCATCCCTACTTGCTTTGAGAGCTGCGGTTTGGTGCACCACGGCGATTCAGGTCAAGGATACATCGCTGCAGCTGATGTAAATTGAGGTCGCAGACTGTCGATTCAGCAGAGTGTGTGGAGATAGTATCAGTCAAGGACCGCCTCTCTGGACGATTCTGTCTTTATTCTCGTTAGGCGACACTGATTTAACATCCATTTACGCACCTCAAAGTTGGGTTTTCAAGTTAGCCAACTGAAAAATAACCCACAAATTTTTTAACCCTTTTGATACCTCCCAATTTCGACTCACAAAAACTGAGTTAGTTGGCTGTCAATTTTATTCTCAGCGGCACATCCTATGCATCGTAAAAACTTCTTTTCTAAAAAGTCCTTTTCTTATTTAATGTAAATTACCTGTTGCCTCCAAGATTATAACTTAACTTAAGTGAATCCAACAGCCGTAACGTGTACAACACACGAAAGCGTGGTGGCTTAAGGCAAATATCGTAGGCTCAGAGCAAACTCCAAACTGTATCGCAGGTACAATTGACTGAACCCGACGACAATGTGGCGAGAGCTCTAGAGTCTGTGTACAACTGTAGAGCCGGAGCTGTGTAGAGGTGTAGCTCTCGAGACTGTACACAGCCTAGCCTAAACACTTACCTCTGGAGCAGACGGAATTCATCAACTCCGCAAATAACTCCAGTCGCAGCGACTTAGCTTTGAGCAAATAGCTTTATCAAACTTTATTAATTTTGTTGACAAATTAAACAGATAGCGACGGTTCAGCCAGCCGCCTAGTTAAGTTCAGCGTTCATCGTACTCCTCTTCTGTTGTTTGTATTTCAAAATATTTACCCTGATAAACACTTCAAAAATGGTTGCTTCAAGTAATTGTGCAATTTTTCTGTCTTCAAAGGGGTATAAATTTAAATAAAATTCTTCTTAACCAAATATTTAATGCATTACCTTAATTATCATCCAATTGTCAATCTAATAATATTCTGACAAAAAATTTCGTTAACAGACAAAAAATTTTGTTAAATAACTGTTATTTACGTCCCTCTAAGTCGGTTGTTTAAACGTGTCAACACTCGTCACAACTTCAAATCTCAGACAATTTCTTAATAAAATATTATTTTCTCCAATAGTAAGTTTGTAGTATTCACAATATTATTTATTACTTTGGGTGTGTTAACTCTTTCGGCGTTTGTTGTATCTTGACATGTAATCTGACATTGCGAAACAATAGATGTCGCATCCGCAAGAGTAGGGTTGCGTGGGAGAAAGTTGGTGCAGTAATATCCAGTAGTGGGTGGCGTATTGTAGACAGCTAAATCATTAGCTCGGAGTTGTAAACCACTCGAATCTTCGAATTTTGAATTTTAAACTAATTTGATGAGTTAAATTTAAACATTGAATATGATCAAAACTGGCTAAAATTCAAAAGATTCTCAACCTTACGATTAGAACTTTAATCAAGTAATTGCTAAGTTCAGAATGGCATCGTCTGAAGAGATAGTTTCAGACACGGACCGTCTCTGTGATGTGTTTATTTTTAACCTTGATACACTTGAAACCCCATCTTTGAGGCGCGTAAATAAAAGTGTAACAAGATTTTATAAGATAATTATTTACTGAAAGTGGAGTGTCAATTAAGGAAGGGCAATACATTTTTGGTTGATACAATTTTTTTACCCAAACTCATAGCTCTTAAAGATCACTCCCCTGAAGACATAAAAAGTGAACAATGTTTATCTGAAACAACTATTTTTAAAGTTGCGATGTTTGAAGTGTTTTATCAGGGTAAATATTTTGAAATACAAACAACAGAAGAGGAGTACGATGAACGCTTGACTTAAGTAGGCGGCTGGCTGAACCGTCGCTATCTGTTTAATTTGTCAACAAAATTAATAAAGTTTGATAAAGCTATTTGCTCAAAGCTAAGTCGCTGCGACTGGAGTTATTTGCGGAGTTGATGAATTCCGTCTGCTCCAGAGGTAAGTGTTTAGGCTAGGCTGTGTACAGTCTCGAGAGCTACACCTCTACACAGCTCCGGCTCTACAGTTGTACACAGACTCTAGAGCTCTCGCCACATTGTCTTCGGGTTCAGTCAATTGTACCTGTGATACAGTTTGGAGTTTGCTCTGAGCCTACGATATTTGTCGAAGTTACGTTTTCCTAGCTCCGCGACTGGGCTTTTTGCGCTGCGTGCTCCGTGCTCGTAACTGACAAAACCACCGGTTCTCTGTAAACCAATGGAGGTGTCTTCCTAGCTACGCGTTGCGTGCTTAAACCTTAACCGCGCTGCGCGGTCTTTGCTGCGCGACTGGGAGCACTGCCTCGAGAGCAGTCAATCACGCACCGCGCAGCAGGGCTGACGACTTTTTATTGTTTTTTTGAAGTTGATCAGTTTGTGTGCTCAACATGTGCGACAATCATATTAATAGTTCTAATACTTATAACATTAGTATTAATTAATACTAACTAATTGATCTTGTCTCCGAATATGACATAATATGGAAGATGAAGCCATCCCGATTTCAAGAATAACCCGAAAAAAAGGGCAAATTTTGGAATGTGATCGGCCAAAAACTTAACAAAACAGATATGAAAATAAAAACTATAATTTTCACTCATATTAATAATAATAAAGTATTTTATTTTTCGAAAGTACTATACAGTTACATTACCAGAACAGCAATCAATGCCTTGAGAAAGCATTCATAGTCCATCTTTGCGTGGGAGGGGATTCCAGTACACTTAAAGGTCATAATAGTTCTTAACATAAAGTTACAAAACGTCACACACACACATATATACACTTTCATGTTAATTTGAACAAATGTAGATGAATCAAATTAATACTTATAGTGAAAAGATGAGATAATGTACAAGTTCTACTGATGGTAATGCAAATCTTTAAATTTGGCGTTTTTTAAACCTGTGGTAGTGAACATTAAAATAAATAAACTCTCTTCCCCTTAATTACTAAGCTACAAAGTTTACGCACATTACAAAGTTTTTTTCTGATACAGAGCTTTCATTTTATTTGGAGTAGTAATTTCCATTAAAGTAATCAGCAATACTGCTTCTTACTTTAAACCCTTCTGATTTAGCACAGACTCCGACATAAGCCAAAGGGATCATGTTTTGTGTAGGAAGTTCGTGCTGCGGATGAGTCGCTGCTCCTTTGGGGTTTGCGTGCAATAAAGTCATCCCTGAATCCAGTTATGAAGACAGTAACTTACGAATATGACTAAGTCGACTGTTTCTGGTTTCAAGTTTATTGGTGTGAAAAAATTCTGAAAATGTGACATAAAATACCAAAATACTTTTTACTCAGTTACTCTTCTAGCACAAGTGGCGTAGTTAAAGTGTCGTTTATGAACATCTACGATTGCTTGTTTGTGCGTGTAGGGTTTCATGACATGATTATCCAGTTTAAATGCTTCATATCCTACTAACAAACAAATGGTAGCATAATTTCAGAAGAAGGTACGTTTTCAGGAGGTGGGAAAGTAGTTCCTTCTTGAATCAATTTCCCCATTTTAGACTTATTAAAGAATCCAGCATCTCCTTCTTTGCCGTATGCTCCGACATCGATCAGTACAAAATTGCAGTTTGCGTCACCATAGCAAACAATACAATGTAGAGAAGTTCTTAAATTTGTGTAAAGGGGATCCTGAATGAGCTGGTGCAACTATCCTCACGTGTTTTCCGTTTATTGCAGATATACAATTTGGGAAATCCCAGTTGTCCCAGAATTCTTCGGCTTTCTGTTTCCAATCAATCTCCGATGGTAATGGCAAATGCACATGTTCTATTTTGTCCCTTGACAACTCTCAAAACGCCAGGGACAAACTTGGGAAAATGAAGATTTAGTGACCAGTGATTCTAGTTGATGCCACCGAAACAGAAAATCCGGCCGTAACTTGAGGAAGAAAGATAAAAAACATGAACTGATAGTTGATCTATTGCAGCATAGGAAGGAAGAAAAAAACAAATTAGTGAAGGGTGTGGAAAAAATGACTGATATGGAAGAAAAGTACTCAAAAGAAAATGAAAATTACTTGTTTTTTAAAAGTATGGCCGCCATTGTGAACAAAATATACAAGAAAAACCAAGCTATTGCAAGGAGCAAGGTTTTTCAGAGTTGTCAGTGATTTGGAACTGGCCAAATATACAGCTCCTTTTCTCCTTATCTACCACACCATCCGGGTCCTCTTTAGCCTCTTGGACACCAGCACCGGCCTCCTTTGAATGTGATCAATTTCGGGGACAGTACATCACAGCAGTATGTGTGGATGGGTGATGGGTGATCACCTTTCAATGGTGACGGCAAGTTTAATTTCTGCTGTTATGGGTTCAGTTACCCTATTATACTGCTTCACAGGTATTTCCTCTCTCACCAATCCCTGAAGAGTGAAGAACTGGTCCCGTGTGAGTCTAAAATACTCCTTAAATTTTCCCTCATTATCTATTAGGTGTTTCGTTATCAAAAACATTATAAGCACCCACCGTTTAAACAATTCACTACAGGAAACCGCGAGAAGAAAGAAGAGTAACAGCAATGTCGACATCCTCGTCCATTTCCTCGTCTGCGAAGAGCAATAACCTTGCCAAAACATTCCTTCTCCGGTCCATATCAATGAAAACTGTACATTTTTTCAAAAGATGAAATTGAACGAGGAGAGAGTTTAAGTTGCGCGTTTACGCTGCGTAAAATGACAAATCCTAGGAAAACACTTTTGCGCTGCGCAGTATTTAAGTGCGCTTCAACAAACACGCTGCGCACCTGGGCCTTAATTACGTAGCACGCAGCAAGCCCAGTCGCGGAGCTAGGAAAAACGTAAGGCACCACGCTTGTACACGTTCCGGTTGTTTCATTCCCTTACGTTACGTTATCATCTTGGAGTCAACAAGCAATTTACATTAAATAAGAATACAACTTAAGTTTTTTATGATATAGAAGGATTTCCCGCTAAGAATGAAATTGTCAGTCAACCGGCTCAGTTCCACAGAGACGAATTTGAAGTTGAAGAAACAAAAAACTTCTACTATCAGCTTTTCGTAAGCTGTTTAATATTTTCTAATTTAATTTATAGTGATTTTCGGTATTTATCGACATTTTAGATATTTCCTTTACTAAACTTTATTGATTCTTACTAAATTCTAAATTGAGTAGTACAATACATACTATATTGTTGAAGCGTAAAGTTTGAACTCTAAATTTTTATGTTAATATGTAAGAATAATTAGTATTTTATTTTTGAGGGACAATTATTAATGTATACTTTCTAGTAGTTAAAAAAAATTAAAACATTAGTTTTTTTGTGAGAAATCTTTTTTATTTGTTTTATTGTTGAAGTTGTATATTTTGAGATAGTATTATTACATATATTTTGAGATTGTATTATTATTACATATTAAAGAACATTTATAAGAATTTATTTTTAAATTATAATTCATTTTAATTCCTCGACGAAAGGCCGAATTGAGATATAAATATATATTCCATTAAAAATTGTTATGGAAACACACACGCGCTCAGGAAAATCGTTACGCTGTGTGGTAGTGTAACGTTTTTGTGAGTTATTTAAACGTATATTATTTAATAAAAAACCCGATTGGTATTTTAATGGTAAATAAAAAGGCTGGTATAGTTACCAAGGTAGTACAATTACTTTAAATTTAGTGCAGTTTAAAAGTATACATACAGTTGCTGACGTATTTGTACTAATTTAGAGTTTCTGTAAAAGGAATGTTTATCACACTAATTTGAATAGGAAGATTTACAAATAAATTGTTTTTTGTGTGTGCAAAAGCCTAATTTAATAATTATTTCATGTAATTTAAGATCTTTATAATGGATATTAGGTTTACAAAATCGGAGTATTCACAAACGAAGTTGAGCAGATTCATTGAAACACTGTAAAATCAGCCGGAATCCGGGCGACCAGTTAGGGAGGGGTTAATCAAGTTAATTTCTGTGCATTAAAAGGCTGACTAGAGCGCCTGCTATCCAGTGGAAACTTTGTGAAACTAACAATTTCGAAATACCCAATATGTATTGACGCAATGTTGGTTTCTCACAAACTCAGTATCTCCTAAAAATCACTTAATTATTTTGTTTATTCTAATTACCTGAGCGTTAGCGAAGCATATCACTCTAGAGGCTGGAAAATGTAATTTCTGTCTCTTCGTCTGTCTGCACTATACCTCGAGAACGAACCTACCTATAGTTTGCAAACAAACTTCACATCTATTTGAACAACATTAAGTTTGCTGGTAGAGTATTTCACTTTATGGTATTTTCCTGAGCGTACATGTTTGCATTGTTCTTGTGGCTACCGATGCTGACAACGAGAAAATCCTAAAATAAACAAATTTGTAAGCAATCATGTGATCTTTTAAAATGTGATGATTTTGCATTGTTTGGTAAGGTTTTCATTACATTCTATAGAGTCCTTCGATGCTCCGCTGTATCAGTTTATTTTTATATTGAGAAGATAGAGTTCGATGATGGTACATGTACTTCCATGGAATTGGCTGAGTGTTGGCAAAGTAAAGTAAAGATGTCTTACTTTACCAGGCGAGGTTAGGGCTGAGAAGCCCTCTCCAACACCTGGGGACCAACGGCTTAAAGGTGACTTCCGAACCGCCACCCACGGCCGGACAGGCGGACTGCTTGCAAGGACAGGATCGCTCAGCGGTCACCGGTCCAAGCAGCGGCCACGCCGTACGTTGCTTAATCTGGTTATCTTGCGATAACAGTTGTACTCGCTATACTACGTCATTGGCATAATCTGTAATTGAGTGTGACATCTCAAGAATGAAATAAGGTACGGGCTTAAAATTTTGCATCTAACTTCAGTCAAGCCTGTTTTGCGTCACGTGTTACATTGTCCGGTCAAGTTCCGTTATTTCACGCCATGTTTTTAAATCGCTACTATAGCCACGGAATTGATTGTTGTTTATGTGTTGTGAACTAATCATTTCAATTTATATTTCTGATCAGCCCCTCTAGAATTTTATATTTTACTGATAGGTACTATCTCGAGGGATGTTTTTCTTTTATTGACATCAGCGCGGGGCAGCACCAAGGTGCTGCCCCGCGCTGATGGCCGCAGGCACTCGTCTCATTTCGATAACAAGAACAGTCTGGGCATGCCTGATGCTGATAAGATAAGACAAACTGCGTCAAGGAAAACAAACAGTGTCTATCTAGTTTAGTACCTCCGTACTCATCTATGATCATAAATAGTTAAAAGAATCAATTCCGTGGCTATAGTAGCGATTTAAAACATGAGGTGAAATAACGGAACTTGACCCATTGTCCACCTACCTTGTTTATTTACATACTGTGAATTTTATTGTGAATCAGTTTTGGAGTCATAATTTAATCGCAAGAATACAATTAATTTATATCTTGTATTTTAAAGTGTTAACGTTTCAGATATACTAACCTGCAAATGCGAGATAACATCCTTAAAAACTCTGGCAACACACTGGACAGTGAATATTAGAGAAATTCTCTTTTCACGTAAAACTCATCAATGTGGCTTACTCGGTTTTTTGGTTCAGTTAATTTTTTAATCTCAAAGTTGCAGCCCTTTCAAATAAATTCTCTGAAATAGTGATTACATACACGAGAATATTAAAGAATCTTGTTTAGTTATTAAACAATGGCGAAGGCAAAACCGCCACCGTGTTTTACAATGCAAACGTAAATTAAAATTTTCGGGAAATGACTTATGGTTTAATGATTTATGACCTTAGTAAATGTCATTTTTCAATGGCACAACTAAAGATTATTTGATATTAATAAAATCTTGAAGAAAATTATGCTTTTATAAAATAACAATAATACCTATACCCTCCATTCATCTTCTTCTAAATACTAAGTTAAATATTTATAGAGTTTTGTTGAATAATCAGTAAACTTCCGTTATTGTTGTATTCATGAATGGTATTTTAAAAGGCCGTGACTTCTTTTTAATAAAACAGTTTAAACCAAGTGAACATTGATTTCCTCACCTTTTAAAGTTGTCTGAAGCATTTTAACACAAATATCAATTCAATTCCTAATTAGAAAAGTGTGTATGCCCTGCAGACTACAACGAAGCTCTTTCAATATTGTTAACACTTGAAGAAATCCGTCACTTGAAAGCAACATTATCTGTTTATATAAACCGTTTTCATTTCACTTCATTTCAGTACGACTTTTACTTACTCAAGAGCATTTCTTATTTTTCGCTTGTTTATACGTCTCGTAAAAATATTCATTTTTATTAACCACCTACGCAGAGGCATATGAACAACTTAATATAAAGAGGACTGTGGAACGTAGGGAAATGTTTGTACGGAATTATAAATTGTGTAAAAATCAATCTAAATGTCAGCATCCTCTTATCGCGATATATCCCGAGATTTAATGAGCCTCCTTGTCATTAGGAGTTGTCGGACCGTAAAGGATTGCCTCATTGATGGACTTGTCATTTCACAATTCCTTATCAGCTAGTGATAAAATGTGCTCATTTTGTGGCGATTCGGTAATTCGGCCGGCATTTGTAAGCATGCGGTCAGTCCAGTAAGCGAAGGCGGATAAATGGTATGAGGTTTCTGTTCCTTCAAATTGGACCTTAACTGCCTTCGATGCTTGTGCAATAGAGATACACAGGGTATGTCTAAACGTTTACGCCAAATGTTCATTGTATATAACCGAGGTATAAGTAAGCCTTATTTTGTCGGCCTTTCCCTAAAAATGTATCTCTCTAATTAACACATATACAGGTTGTAACAAAAAGGTTGGGCTGGCTATACATTTTCAGATTTTATGTGTGATTCTAAGCTAAAAATGAAGGATAATTGTTTCCAAATTTTACTTCGTTTAGCCGCGTACCTTTAAAGTGGTCGTGCTCGCTTATGCCTTGACGGATTCCGTTGAAACTAGTACCGTTAGAATTGCAATAAAATTCTTCAAATTAGTTGTTGTCTAGTAAATATTTTACAACTATAATGGTGTTTTTGTTATTTGACTTTAGAAAATTTTCAACAGACGCCGTTTTGTTAATATTAAAGAAAATAACACAATTATTTTTCTTCATTTAACTATTCAAACCTATGTGCCAAATTTGGTTTCTTTAGCTTTACTAGTTTTAGAAATAATAAATTGTTAATAAAAAATGGCGGCTAGCGGCTAAATAAAGTGGAAATTGGGAAAAAGTTATTCTTCATTTTTAGCTTTGAATCACACACAGAATTTGAGAATAAATAGCCAGCCCAACCTTTTTGTTACACCCTGTATACAAAAAATCTTGGGAAGATAAGCAATTACTCTTAACATACGTTTGTCTTAGCAGTGGATCGATACTGACTCTGTGGGCTTATACAGGTTAATGTAATCGTAGACTAGTAGATATAAGAATGTTGTAGATATTTAAAATTTGACATTTTGAGTAATATATACGCTATTTGAGTAAATATGGTGCCACATAATTAGTTTTGAAGTTAGAACTGCAGCGCCACGGCAGCACTACAGGGTTCTCCCATATTCCTTGCAACTTTAATCGGAAACCCGATTGCAGTTCCCAATCGGGTTGCAGATTATCCTCAACTCTCAAACTATGTTGCCTGAAAGTGGTATGTCGTAGGCAAAACATTAAGTAGTAATGTAGTATCCGAATTTAGTCCGATGGTGTAGTTCGGATAGTTACTACCTGCATTTCAGAGCTTGCTTATGTCTGTGGGAATATAATATTCCTGGGTGATGTTATTAATGGTCATAAAAGTAAGGAATCCTACATTAATTAAAATATAGAAACGCCCAATTAATTTGTTAATGTTTTTGAACAACATGACTTTTTTAAACAAAACGTATAGTTTTTCAAAATTTAACATCGTATAAGCGTGTTTTGACTGAAGAAAAGCATTATCAGGTTTTATTTTGACTTGAAAAGTATTCGATAGAAGTACATATGTTGTGTTGGTTGAACATTAACCGTATTTAACATGTTAAAAGATTTCAGGTACTGTTGTAAATTGTTACTTCTTACTATTCGTGTCCTTGAGGTTGTGGTAGATTGATATAATTATAAATCCCATAGTGAAATCATTTTATTCATTTCATTTTTTGACGACTAAGGTTTGAGATAGTAAATCAATCATTCATCCTAATCACTTATCGATTATCAATAAGAACAATGGTTAACATCTTAACGCTTTTACGCAGTTATTTGCCATCGTGATCAATTATTGACTCTAATCACTTATAGATTATCACTAAGTACAGTTAGATCAATGGTAAATATTTGTGATCGTAGAATTGTGAGAGATGTAAAATGCCAAACATGTATAAAATACTGATCCAAACTATATGTTGTCTTGGCTATCTTAAACAATTCATAACATAATTAAAATATTTTTCACATTTTTTAATAAATATTCATAAAGTAGGCTATACTGTTTACAAGAAAAAATACTTTGGTTCATGTATTTAACTACGGGCGGACAGTCTGACCTGTGAACGGCCAACCCTCCTTCCCATTATCATTTGTTATCACTACGACAATCCCATTGTAATATACGACGATACTGCTTATCCTAGTTGCTTATATATCCTACTGTAAATCTCTTTTTAATTAATAATATTTCACGCTTAAACACTTACAAATTAATTGTACACAGTTTTTACCTTTTTCATTATATTCCCAATTTATAGTAAGTCCGTTATTGTTTTTAAGCACGAGTAACTCGAGTCTTCGCACAGGCATTATAGCCCATGTATGCTCATTTGTCATGGACAATACTTTTCTTTTTTGTTCTCTTTTTTCATTGGCAACAACTTTTTTTGTAATTTACAAAAATAGTCAATTATAAAGTCTACAGTTAAGACTGCAGTATTGTACATATATTTTTGAAATAAATAAATTCGTTCATTATTAATTATGTATTTCAATAGAGATACCTCCCGTATCTAGGTCCAAAAATAAGGACGTAAAGTGTTCGCAGTTTAAAACTTTTCTTGTGGGTTACAAGTCAATTCACTACATTTGCCATCGTTCAGTGATACAAAAAATCAGTAACACTACCTTTCTGAGATCAGCAATCTGATCTCTTCTTCAAGTAAATAACTTACCTAACACATTACAAAGTGGATTAAAATGAACAAATCATACCAGCGTAAATCAGAAATCACAACCACCATGTCTTGTGTCAACTTCCCTAACTCTAAAAAATGCACTTAATAAAATCCTCTCTCCAGGAAACCCTGTGTCCTCGTAAACATGTCAGGAAAAATCCTGTTTCCTTCACAGTCCTTCCATCGTCAAAAACAAAATTAAAAAAAGAATTCAGTACAGTTGACTCTTATTATAGTTTGAAAGGAAGACAGTATAGTCACGTGACCTAATGGACCTGCAATTGACCACCTAATGTATTGACTTTGCCAGTCACTCCACAAAAGTGTTGTTGACACAGGCCGTCGCCCCTTACGAAGGCCGTGACGTATTAGGAACCGCACCGTAGCTCCTCTGCCAAGCCACGACGAAAGGAGTGTTACTTGTCTACCTAGGGTAGACTAAAAGCCGACGTTGTTTGTCGACCAAAGTCCGCGCCTGTATCTAACGTCTACTCGGTATCCGGCTCTATTTGTTCGGGTAAACAAACCACTTGTCTCGCTCTGATAGCAGTCTATTAGGGGCCCACGCAGTTTAAATTTATTTACTGCCCGATTGTTCCCTCGCCCCGCCTATTCGGGGCAAACATCGACAGTGTTCTGTTACTCCGCCTGGATGGATATCCTTCAGCGGGAAGGTGAGGTGAGTTTACTCAGTCTGGCAACAGCTACTTAATTACTCCTTACTGGAAAACATTCGAAATTTAATTAATATTTTACCTCGTATATATAGAAATTACCATCCTTAAATTTTTAATTTGTAAAGACGACTTAAAAAGTCGTTTTATCTGTCACGAGGTAACATACTGTATTGTTGCATTTCGAACTACAATTAATGTTTATCCTTAAACAAGGTACGAACCAAATAAATTCCACAAATATTGTTACAAATAAGTGTTTCTAACACTAAGTTTCTTTCTTGTTTCATTAGTTTAATTAAAGATTGACCTTTTTTAAAAGTTAATGATCCTTGTCTAAATTCAAGACTAAACCTCTTCCTTTTGCAAGCCCAATAAAAAGGCCCGGCCCGTTTCCGTTCCCCTGTTTCTGCCGTGACGATCGCCATTTATTATTGGCCTCCGATCAGTTCTCAGCGGATGGGCGTTGAGTGCATACCTATTGTGACCTGTATTCTTCTTTGATTTTAATAATTAGTATTTTGTTTTTATCAAGTCCATGTTTTAAAGACAGTGTGCATGGAGTTCGCATACAAAACAGTCGTTGTTGTGACTCCTGGTATGATTGGTTTATTTTAACTTTGATTGTAGTTATGAGTTTTGTTAGTTATACGCCGGAGGAAGAGATCAGATCGCAGATCTCGAAACGTAGTGTTACTTACTGATTGTTTTGTTCTCACTAAACCATGGCAAATGTCCGGAAAAAATCATCTTTCCTTCACAAATTTTCTTTGGTATCGTAAAAGGTACAAGTTCAGAGGCAGAGGAAGAAAAACAGAAATTCAGAAACTTTGTTTGCTAAGCGGTCTGAAAGTCGTGAAAATGTTAAACAAAGCAAAGGAAGTAAACATGAAGTTATACGTGGGTGTTTATACTGCATAAAATATAAGAGCACATAATATTTAGCAGCCGAGTGTAATGCGGTAATGTTACCACACTTACACCGAGTAATGCGACAGATACTTTTGCCGCCTCGAGTCATAAATAAGCTATAAAACTGTTTATATCGCATTATTACTCGGAACATTATCTTGTCTTAAGTCAATCCGCGATACGCCGACTTGTCGTTAGGCAGGCACTTGGAAAATATTCTCTCAGGAAGCTATATTTCTTGCAAGTTTATGTTTTGTAACATGAGCTGTAAAATAGTTTTGTTATCTGCACGACAAAGTAGCGCGGAATTGGTCGTACAGGAGTAATATTGGTTCTCCATGTAGTTGGTTCGGTGCATTGGAAATAAACAGCATTACAATGCTTTTATGTAAGTAATCTCTCCTAGTCTCCTGGGCTAGACCCCTTCCTCGGGATCAATACTGAAATGTTAATCCTTGGTGCCATAAATGTTATTACCACAAAAATGTTGGCACCACGAAATACGTAGCATCACGAACGTTGTCACTACGAAATGTTGGCACCACAAAATACGTGGTATCACGAACGTTGTCACTACGAAATGTTGGCACCACGAAATACGTGGTATCACGAACGTTGCCACTACGAAATGTTGGCACCACGAAATACGGGGTATCACGTACGCTGTCACTACGAAATGTTGGTACCACGAAATACGTGGGTATCACGAACGTTGTCACTACGAAATGTTGGCACCACGAAATACGTGGTATCACGTACGCTGTCACTACGAAATGTTTGGCACCACGAAATACGGGGTATCACGAACGCTGTCACTACGAAATGTTGGTACCACGAAATACGTGGTATCACGAACGTTGTCACTACGAAATGTTGGCACCAAGAAATACGTGGTATCACGTACGCTGTCACTACGAAATGTTGGCACCACGAAATACGGGGTATCACGTACGCTGTCACTACGAAATGTTGGTACCACGAAATACGTGGTATCACGAACGTTGCCACTACGAAATGTTGGCACCACGAAATACTTGGTATCACGAACGTTGCCACTACGAAATGTTGGCATCACGAAATACGTGGTATCACGAACGCTGTCACTACGAAATGTTGGCACCACGAACCCGCGTGTAACAATCGCAACTAAGAAGCTTGAATAAAAACTGCTTCATTAGAAAAGTAATGTATAATGTTAAATTCAATCGGAATCTAATACAATACTTTATTTGAGTACATAATATCAGTTTTACATTTCAGTGTGAATTTCGTAAGAGAATTTACCTAAGAATGACTGGAAAGCGTGATGGACCAACAATACTGATCCGGTCCAATATGTATTGATCAAAACCTATCAAGCAGACAGCTCAGGCTCTGCGGATATTCATTTTACCTCCTAGAGAAGTTTACATACTTGAAGTCCCCCCTACAGTTGTGATTCCTTGACGTGCAAGTCCCAAACTATCCAGGATTAATTAATTATTAAGCCCTGTTGAAACTGGAAAACACAAAAAGCAATTTTTAGGCTTATCATTACTAGTAGGTTCCAATTACCCCG
Source organism: Homalodisca vitripennis (assembly GCF_021130785.1). Classification (NCBI taxonomy): domain Eukaryota; kingdom Metazoa; phylum Arthropoda; class Insecta; order Hemiptera; family Cicadellidae; genus Homalodisca; species Homalodisca vitripennis. Next base: position 200,330,014 of record NC_060209.1, on the reverse strand, counting down.
AGCCAGACCGGTACAGGGCAAGTAGTATACCGCTTGAGGTAAACCGCTACCGCACGTCCAACCTGAACACGATACCGTGTAATGTAGCCTAATGTGGAGTCGTCGCCCCTGGTTGGGCCGGTTCCTGGGCGCAATAACCGAGGATATAATGCATTTCACCGAGTATCACGACTTGCTCTTAATTTGATCAACGAATAAGTGAACTTAGATGATCTAGATCTTGCTCATGATGCAAGGGAACAAGTATGCTTCCTCAAACTATGGATTTTCTTCTTCGGTTTCCACAAGCAGACAGAAGAATCTATATTCATGAGAGCACTGACCAGTAGAGTACCTCTTCAAAATAAGTTACATGAAATAGTCATCCTTCTCGTGAAGATAGTCGACCTTGACTGAATATTTACAGAGGCTGTATTGTTAAGCTTAAGAATGAGCTTCTTTGGAATTTTCTTGCAATACTTCTTGTACCTTACAAGTAGGGCGCAAAAATGTCTAGCTCGGGCGAACCAGACGACGTCAGCTCAGAGGTTTTCTTCAACCCGGTGTAATGTTCTGTCACGTCCTGTACTGCATCCACGTTCATCCCGGAAAGGTGTGCTTTTCCTGAAATGTCTTCTTTTGGGAAATTTGACAAGCATTTCAAGGCCAAGGCGGATCCAAAGCCACGTGCAATGCCACTGTCTTGGACTTTACTCGGATAAATGAGGTTTTAAAATTCTATCAAAACGTAAAATGTCAGCGTACGCTTCTTTTTTGTGCTTGAAAAACATTGAGATATCTGAATGATGATGTTGAGCTTCGGTTTGGCAATGGCTGCTGCAGATGACCAAATATGGGACAACAGAATTGTCCACAATATCGTGCGTTACTGTAAGCTATACATCCCAAATTTGGCATTCACCACTCCCAAATGCATGATTGGAAGGTTGCAAACCTTTTCTAAGTCAACTGCTTTTAGAGGTGCTTCCAGATACGAACATAATAAGGACCTTGGCCTCGGAATGATCTTACTCGTGTTGTTGGTGAACAACCTTTCTTATAAAGCACCTGCAAGGGAAATCGTGAGTTGCTTCTCTAAAAGGAACAACATGACCATCGTAGCTTAAAGGTCATGTAATCAATCCATCCATCTACACCACGCGTGGGAGTTGGGTGAATTTACAAGGATCAGAACCCTTCTCATTATCCCTTTTATCTTCTATTTCCATTTTCCACATTTCCCATCGTAATATACGCGTTTATTTGTAGTGCCACTTCACGCATTTTTTAATGATATAATTGGACGAAATGTTAATGCCTCATTTTATTTCAGTTCATTATCTGGTAACTCTACACCTCAAGTTTGATGTTTCTTCTACACTACACGATCCAAAATGTATCCTCTGTATAATCATACTCGCTACAAATACTTTTTAATAATCTTCATTCAAGTTACTAGGGTATTTCTCTTTACATTATCTTCCACAAGTTTTCCAAGAGAGAAGTCAAGGTAAAACAAGAAAGGGTAAAACACGAACCGGTGTCGTTTAAACATCAAAAGGTAGCATTAAACAGTATCGGGTACAATGTCAAAGTTTCCTCCAACAAATATTTATTTAAGGAGAGGTGAATGACTGTAAGTTTTCCTATTAGGGTTATTTAAAGGCGATAAAGCCATTCGTTAAGCCGTACAATGAGCCAACTCTGAACTCTGCCGGAACGTCGAGAGCCGTAACTTTTAATTTACTTGGCAAAGTAAACGAAGTTGCAGGTTCCACTTTGCAGCTACTTAGCTCCCATGGACCGTGCAAGTCTTAGTCTCGTGAGTTGCATTAAAGCCATTTGATTGCGTCGAAAAACTGGGGTTTTTGTGCATTTCAGACTTCCGTATCCGCTGTTGTTTACTTTTCTGTTAGTAGTTTCGTAGTAGAAACGGAATTTAATTCCATACCTTCAAAATTAATACAATTTTACCTCGATTGTAATAATTTTTGATTCCAAAATGAAGTGCAAAAGTTGCATACACGTAAAGTATGATGCAAATTATCTTGGTTCAAATAACTATTGTGCTTCCAGGGAGGAAATTGTCACTTTAACGTTCTGAGAGAGAAGTTTGAGTGCGCTAGACAAAACCGGGGGCAATATTTCTCAGTGACGTGATCTTCCTCCGGTTATAATTCAACATTTATCAACCCTCAATTTAAATGTATAAACCGCACATTAAGATCTATAATCTGAATCACCTTCAAATAACATTAAATCGTTGTAATGCACCTCAAGCAAAGTATAGCACAATATCAAAGTATAAACTGTACATCAAGATCTATATTCTGAATCACTTGAAAATAACATTAAATCGTTGTAATGCACCTCAAGCAAAGTATAGCACAGTAGCAAAGTATAAACTGCACATTAAGATCTATATTCTGAATCACCTGCAAATAACATTAAATCGTTGTAATGCACCTCAAGCAAAGTATAGCACAATAGCAAAGTATAAACTGCACATTAAGATCTATATTCTGAATCACCTTCAAATAACATTAAATCGTTGTAATGCACCTCAAGCAAAGTATAGCACAATAGCAAAGTATAAACTGCACATTAAGATCTATATTCTGAATCACCTTCAAATAACATTAAATCGTTGTAATGCACCTCCAGCAAAGTATAGCACAATAGCAAAGTATAAACTGCACATTAAGATCTATATTCTGAATCACCTTCAAATAACATTAAATCGTTGTAATGCACCTCAAGCAAAGTATAGCACAATATCAAAGTATAAACTGCACATTAAGATCTATATTCTGAATCACTTGAAAATAACATTAAATCGTTGTAATGCACCTCCAGCAAAGTATAGCACAATAGCAAAGTATAAACTGCACATTAAGATCTATATTCTGAATCACCTTCAAATAACATTAAATCGTTGTAATGCACCTCAAGCAAAGTATAGCACAATAGCAAAGTATAAACTGCACATTAAGATCTATATTCTGAATCACCTTCAAATAACATTAAATCGTTGTAATGCACCTCAAGCAAAGTATAGCACAATAGCAAAGTATAAACTGCACATTAAGATCTATATTCTGAATCACCTTCAAATAACATTAAATCGTTGTAATGCACCTCAAGCAAAGTATAGCACAATAGCAAAGTATAAACTGCACATTAAGATCTATATTCTGAATCACCTTCAAATAACATTAAATCGTTGTAATGCGCCTCAAGCAAAGTATAGCACAATATCAAAGTATAAACTGCACATTAAGATCTATATTCTGAATCACTTGAAAATAACATTAAATCGTTGTAATGCACCTCAAGCAAAGTATAGCACAATAGCAAAGTATAAACTGTACATTAAGATCTATATTCTGAATCACCTTCAAATAACCATTAAATCGTTGTAATGAACCTCAAGCAAAGTATAGCACAATATCAAAGTATAAACTGTACATTAAGATCTATATTCTGAATCACCTTCAAATAACATTAAATCGTTGTAATGCACCTCAAGCAAAGTATAGCACAATATCAAAGTATAAACTGCACATTAAGATCTATATTCTGAATCACCTTCAAATAACATTAAATCGTTGTAATGAACCTCAAGCAAAGTATAGCACAATATCAAAGTATAAACTGTACATTAAGATCTATATTCTGAATCACCTTCAAATAACATTAAATCGTTGTAATGCACCTCAAGCAAAGTATAGCACAATATCAAAGTATAAACTGCACATTAAGATCTATATTCTGAATCACCTTCAAATAACATTAAATCGTTGTAATGCACCTCAAGCAAAGTATAGCACAATATCAAAGTATAAACTGCACATTAAGATATATATTCTGAATCACCTTCAAATAACATTAAATCGTTGTAATGAACCTCAAGCAAAGTATAGCACAATATCAAAGTATAAACTGCACATTAAGATATATATTCTGAATCACCTTCAAATAACATTAAATCGTTGTAATGCACCTCAAGAGTTCATAAACATTTGTGTTATCGTTAGCAATGCTCAATAGCAAAGTTGTATGTATAAACTGCACATTAAGATCTATATTCTGAATCACCTTCAAAGTGACATTAAATCGTTGTAATGAACCTCAAGAGTTCATAAACGTTTGTGTTATCGTTAACAATGCACAATATCAAAGTATAAACTGTACATTAAGATCTATATTCTGAATCACCTTCAAATAACATTAAATCGTTGTAATGCACCTCAAGCAAAGTATAGCACAATATCAAAGTATAAACTGCACATTAAGATCTATATTCTGAATCACTTGAAAAATAACACTAAATCGTTGTAATGTACCTCAAGAGTTCATAAACACATTTGTGTTATCGTTGGCAATCTCCTTCAAATAGCATTAAATCGTTGTAATGTAAGCAAAGTATAAACTGTACATTAAGATCTATATTCTGAATCACTTTCAAATAACACTAAATCATTGTAATGTACCTCAAGAGTTCATAAACATTTGTGTAATCGTTAGCAATGCTCAATAGCAAAGTTGTATGTATAAACTGTACATTAAGATCTATATTCTGAATCACTTGAAAATAACACTAAATCGTTGTAATGTACCTCAAGAGTTCATAAACATTTGTGTAATCGTTAGCAATGCTCAATAGCAAAGTTGTATGTATAAACTGTACATTAAGATCTATATTCTGAATCACTAGCAAGTGACACTTACTCATTGTAATGTACCATCAAGAGTTCATAAACGTTTGTGTTATCGTTAACAATGCACAATATCAAAGTATAAACTGCACATTAAGATCTATATTCTGAATCACTTGTTAATAACACTAAATCGTTGTAATATACCTCAAGAGTTAATAAACGTTTTTGTAATCTTTAGCAATGAACAATAGCACAGTTGTAACAGTAATTGCTTTTGTTTTAGTCTTAATGTCCAGCGATGCAAAGTAACTATCTCCGTATCGGAGATAATAAGTGTTTCTCCTTGTTTAGAGGGACTGAATAGTTATGTATTTAATAGTTTTATAAGGTGTTAATAACACGGACCAAAGTGAAACGCTTGTTCTATTGTATCATTATAACACTTCTACTGCAATAGGTTGAGAGAAAACCTGTGTAATTCAAAAATAAAGTTTTTAAGAAAAAAGATAAATGTATTTAAACATTTTGGTTTTTTGCCCCATATAACACAATAATTAGCAAATGGCAATGTAGTAAAGTAACACTCCAGTCGATAATTATCAAATTATGGTTAGTGATTTTCCTACACAACCAGATTACAAGGTGCTAATCTCAGGTAAGAGGCTGCATTATCTCATGTTTCACGCCCGTCACGTCTCTGCCTCCCTGATACTGTCTTCGCTAACCCTGTATGTTTACTCCCTACTAAGTTTAATGATTTTCCTATACATAAGCAGGTTACAAGGTGCTAATCTCACGTAAGAGGCTGCATTATCTCATGTTTCACGCCCTTCACGTCTCTGCCTCCCTGATACTGTCTTGGCTAACACTGTAATGTTTACTCCCTACTAAGGTTAATGATTTTCCTACATAAAAGCAGAATAGAAAATGCTGATCTCAGGTAAGAGGCTTTATTATCTAATTTTTAACATCCGTCACGTCTCTGCCTCCCTGATACCGCCTTAGCTACTTGTGTGGGGTTTACTTCATATTATGTTTAATGATGCCCTTGCACATAACTAGATTACAAGGTGCTAATCCGAGGTAAGAGGCTGCATTATCTCATGTTTCACATCCGTCACGTCTCTGCCTCCCTGATGTTGTCTTCTCTAACACTGTAATGTTTACTCCCTACTAAGGTTAATGATTTTCCTACATAAAAGCAGAATAGAAAATGCTAATCTCTGGTAAGCGGCTGTATTATCTCATGTTTCACACCCGTCACGTCTCTGTCTCCCTGATACCGTCTTCGCTACCAGTGTGATGTTTACTCTATATTTAGGTAAATGATTGCCTTGAGCATAACAAGATTAATTAGGTGCTAATCCCAGGTATGATGCTGCATTATAATCTCATATTTCACACCAGTCACGTCTCTGCCTCCCTGATACCGTCTTCGCTACCAGTGTGATGTTTACTCTATATTTAGGTAAATGATTACCTTGGACATAACAAGATTAGGTGCTAATCCCGGGTAAGATGCTGCATTATCATCTCATATTTCACACCAGTCACGTCTCTGCCTCCCTGATACCGTCTTCGCTACCAGTGTTATGTTTACACGTTACTATGGTTAAAGGCTTATAAATAAAACTACGAATAATCGTTCTGTCATTAATTTTAATTTAAAGTATACACTCTAATTTCCAAAAAAGAATTATATTAATAACAATATTTCATACTATTGAAGGACTATCTTTGCTCTGAATTGAGCAAAATTTAATAATATAATTTATTCACCCAACATTAAAAATGGAAATACTATACATACACTAAAGGCATTTTATGTTACATATTTATTTAATTTTCAAAGTAGACAAAACAGTCTCTTTTACCGTTACTATACTAAGACAAAATGGTTAGTTGCGTCTGCCCTGTATAACATTTCGTAAGTTTCTTGATTGTTACTTTCAATATATGGATGTAATTATCGCTGTACGTATTTTTTTGTATTCAGATCGTGTTTTATTTGAGTTTTTTTAATGGAAAACTTAATAAGCAATAGCATTTCCATATTGTGCAGCTGGATGTAAATTTAGTTAACCAATACTATGTAGCACTACTTTATTCTATTCACGACTTTACAATTGGTCATTAAACATTTAAGTTTGTCAATCATTAACTAATACTATGTAGTAACTCTTTATTCTATTCACGACTTTACAATTGGTCATTAAACATTTAAGTTTGTCAATCATTAACTAATACTATGTAGTAACTCTTTATTCTATTCACGACTTTACAATTGGCCATTAAACATTTAAGTTTGTCAATCATTAACTAATACTATGTAGTAACTCTTTATTCTATTCACGACTTTACAATTGGCCATTAAACATTTAAGTTTGTCAATCATTAACTAATACTATGTAGTAACTCTTTATTCTATTCACGACTTTACAATTGGTCATTAAACATTTAAGTTTGTCAATCATTAACTAATACTATGTAGTAACTCTTTATTCTATTCACGACTTTACAATTGGTCATTAAACATTTAAGTTTGTCAATCATTAACTAATACTATGTAGTAACTCTTTATTCTATTCACTGCTTTACAATTAGTTATTAAATTTTAAATTTATCAACAAAATATTTCTGCTGTGGCAATGAATAAACAGCAGTGTGACGAACCATTTACATTTTCGTTGATCCCTATATACACTGAGTAAATGGATATTATTAGTGCAGGAAAATAGTTACTTTAAGTGTAAAGACTTATTTACGACTAACAGTTGTTGAATCTACGTAATTACTTTCCTATCAGACTTGTTACAGTGTCAAAGAAACTTACAGAATGGAGAGGGGATTTGTCAGTGGAGGGACGTGCAGGCTTGAATACAGTCGGGCTTGAAGAGCTAAGTTATAGGGTCACCATCATGGCCTTGCATTAGTTAACGGGCTTCTTGTACATATCGTTCTAGTCCTGGCTTTCCTAACTAAAGTTTCGCGAAATCCTCAAAGTGATACAAACTCGGCTAATTGAGCACACATCCTTAAAAATATCGTATTTAATATTTGCAGGTTTCGCTAATTTTAGTTGAGTACCAATATTTTTAAATCATTCTAGAAACACGCCTCGCTCGGTTGTTTTTACGCATTTTGGTATTTCTTAATTGGTTTGTACTCATTGGCTTATTTATAATATTTTTGGACTTCACGAACGCCGGAGACAAAGAGAGAAAGCCGAGATAATTAATTAGCCAATTAATCTAAAAGAGTACGAAGTTCCTGGATTAACATTATGATTAAACAGATAAAACCTCTTATATCTTTGTTTAAATTTGCTTAACTCATTCAGGACGTGAAAATTAATGAGGATGATATGTGGGATATTATTAGAACGAACGCAATGGTATTCCATAGCTACCATTTTGATGTTTGGATAAGAATGTTGTGTGACGTCAGTAACCCCAATAAGCTATGACGTCAGCCTGCAAGAGCGGCAACAACCGCGACTGTCGCATGCGGTCAATTATCTAGCAACCGAGAATGCAACTTCCCTCAATTGAAGTGTAAATTGTATTTTTTTCCATCAACATTTTTTTATTATTAGGAAGTAATTTGTACAAGAAAGAGGAAGAGTTGTATTATTTTATTCCACTTTGACAATGGCTTCTAAATCATTAATTCATTAATTATGGATTAAAAGAAGGAAAAAAATAGTTTATGAATTATTAATACGGTTTATTTGTTGGCTTGCAATTTCCAATTGAAATTTTCTCATTACTCAAAAGTAACTGGACACTTAATCTAAGGAGTAATTATCGTCCATGGAGGACTGTAGGTGTGGATCCAAGGAGGAGGTACTGGTTCAAACCAAAAGAATTAGGCACAGGTGCGAATCTAAAGATTAGGTACCGGTCTAACAAAAGGATTCAAATCCAAGGAAAGGGGGCCAAAGAATAAGGTGCCGATCCAAAGAGTACTTGTGAACGCCAGGTAACAGCATTACATTGTTGAAAAATCATACATTTCAGTTTTGAACTTTATAATAGTACTCAGGTTTCTTTGAACACACATTTATTTTCTCGCAGTCTTTAAAAACATATTTTTAAATTATTATTTCTTTTGGCAGGCTATGGATGTATGTTTGGCAGGGAGGAAAACTTTTGTTCCGCATCACGTAATGTCACATCACGCATGTTAGCTCTGCAGCTGCTAGGGGCGAGCTATTGCGGCCATTTTGATGTCTGTGTTTCTCCGTTCAGTGGCTATCCAAACGTGCTAGTTGTTCGCTCCTTATTGAAGTGACTACTCCTTTTTACGGGCTATGTATGTACGTTTTGTACGGGGAAAAATTTTATCCTGGAAGAAAATTAGTCTTTTTGTTGGGTTAATAATAACCTTTTCTAAATTACATTGGGCCTTACCTTACATTCACTTAAAAAGTAAATTAATAAGTACAGATTTTAATACAAATTTTCTGAAGAAATGTCAAAACCATTAATTGACTTTTTTAAAGAATAATTACATTTAACAATGTCTAACAAGACATGGAACAACAGATGCTATGTTTAAAAGATATTTAGCAAGATTTTACTCAGTGAAAATGATACTGACCTAATTGTAGAAACTAATATAATCGATAATAATGAAAATATATACATATTCATTATTTTAATATGATCATTGTAATATATAAATAAAAATATCTATAAAATCAATAGAAAATGTAAAGCTATTTAATGTTAAAGAATTAAGTGTCTCATATTATTTTAAAATTTAAAAAATTAATAATTAGAAAACATACTTTTTTATGACATATATCCACAGCCCGTTAAAAGAAGTAAGTCACTTCTGTTGGTCAGTCTTACGACTGCCTTCCCATTGTTGTTAATCACAAATTAAAATCATCAATCTTACGGTGTGTTCGATCCTATATGTATTATCGATGAAGTATTAGTAACTGGGAAAAGTCAACTTTACTGGATAAATGTATTAATATGCTACCACAAAATATAGATCCATCACATGAAAACTTAATACAATCTGATCCATTACGTTCAGTCAATCGGCCAAGCTTTATTCATGAGCTCTGATTGGAGAATTCGCGTAAAGTTCAACCTTTTGCGCAACTGAGGCTTGTTTTCCCAGGAACGCTTTATTGAAGAACTGAAAAGGTTTGTAATACAGCAAACGCTTCTCTAATCAAGCACTAAATTTTAAATGTAGTTCTAGATCGTGTATAATTTTGTAGAATTATCAATTCACAAGATCAGTGAAACCGTCTACCTGAAAGAGTGCCAAAATGAAAGGGTGGATCTAAATCCAATAAAGTATATTGTGACTGTTAAAAGAATGTAATGAAGAATTTTGAAAAGACTTAACAAACAAAGGGTATTCAATGCACACACATACGGATAATTGGAATTGTACTTGATAGTGTATAAAATCTATTAAATTAAAATAATCTATAACGAACTGTTCATTTCGAGTTATAGACAGTCAATCCTACTTTTCATTTTAAATTTCGTTAAAATCAGAGCTCGTGTAAAGTCTCTGCTACGTTTATGTAGTATTATTACTGCTAATTACAATAACATAACATCTTATGACTTTAAAAATAAAACTTCTTAATAGAGTTGGAAAAAAAGTCTGTGACCTTTTTTTGAGATTAGTTAAATGTATTAAAACGTAATTATATGCAATATGTAACTAATTAAACTGGTGCTTAAAACTCAGTTAAATCGGTTTATACAATTTATTAGATATGTTTTTTTTAATAAGTATTTAAACCGTATTAAAATTTTCTAAAACGTGTAATGCACGCAAACACAAAGTATTAAACATTCTGTAATAAATGCTAAATTGTTTTGTTCCTTTAACTACACAATCGAATTATTTGTATATGCTATATCTAACTAATAAAAATAATGCTTAAAACTCAGTCAAATTGGTTAATACAATTTATTAGAAATGTTTTTTAATAAATATTTAAAAATATTTCAAATTTTCTGAAACATTAAATGCACGCAAACACAAAGTATTAAACATACTGTATTAAATTGTTTTGTTCCTTTACTTACACAATCAAATTAGTTAAATATTTTAAATCATAATTATATGCTATATCGAACTAATTAAAATAGTGCTTTAAATTAGTTTATACAATATTTCAAATTTTCTAAAACATTAAAATGCACGCAGACACAAAGTACTAAACATACAGGTAATAAATGCTAAATTGGTTTGTTCCTTTACTTACACAATCACATGCACATATACACGAACACACGCGAGAATACGCAGAAGCGTAATTACTCTTAAAACAACTATTGTATTCAGAGGAGTTGAAACAAGTTGTTTGTACGGAAACAATACTGTCCTCTCCAAATAGTTTGTGAACAAATTAATACACGATGGCTACTAGTTCGTTAAAACTCAGTTCTCACATCTAAAACCAGATTATAAACAATTGCGGCAAAGATGCGGATTTCTAAACCGGTGAAAATGTCGCAAGAAAGTGAACCAGGCGGAACTCAGATATACGGCATGTAAAAGAGCCATCCACATAAATAAATACGCGGTTGGCAGAACACGGAGTCATATCTTATCTCCGGAGAGATACAGAGAACATCTGTTAGTATCTCTGACTCTTGCAAGATGTCTGTGACCTGGCGTACCTGGCGTTTTTCCTACACCATTGGACCGTACTTAATAGTTTGTATTTTCACACAAAATATCACTTTTAGTAAAACTGTTTTTATTAAGTTAACGTTATTTATGTTTTTTATATGTCTGTGATGAATTACCCAGTTATTTAAAAGGGCCATCCACATAAATAAATACGCGGTTGGCAGAACACGGAGTCATATCTTATCTCGAGAGAGATACAGAGAACATCTGTTAGTATCTCTGACTCTTGCAAGATGTCTGTGACCCCATACCTGGCGTTTTTCCTACAGCATTGGACCGTACTGAATAGTTTATTTCCTTTCACATAAAATATCACTTTTGTGGAAAACAGTCTTTATGAAGTTAGCGTAATTTATGTTTTTATATGTCGGTGATGTATGTAAGTAGAAGCACTTAACCGTTAACTATCTACAACACGTTTGTAGAAACCAGTGGCGTACCTACGAGGGGTACTCTCAAAAAATATTTCTGTAATAAAAGCCCAAGGTTGTTTGAAATAAAGCAGTTGCATTTTTACATTGAAGAACCCCCCCCCCCCACAATTACATTGATTTAAGTTTGGACTTATTCAGATTTATACCATATCCCCCCCCCCCAATTTATTGTGCTCTTCAATTAGACAACCCAACAAAGCCTTAATTACAGTAAATTTTGATAATGTGCACCCCACTTTAGATGCTACCGTATGATCTATATTGTAATGGTCCTTTTTGAGGTGTCAATCATCCTTTTGGAATTTTAGCAGCAGTCTGAAGAACGTTACATAGCCACTATTTAGGATGTCAACATTCAGCTTGCATTTTTAACAGCAATCTTAAGAGCGTACAATCGCCACTCTTGAAGGTGAGTCAATCTTCAATTTTGAATTTTAGCAGCAATCTGAATAATGTACCAACGCCACTCTTCAGGATGTGCCAGACTTCTGCTCGAATAGCAGCAATTTAACGATCTCACCATGGCCACTCGTTTTAACGAGCGATCGTGCTGGATGAAGTGTTAATGTATTATTCTTTTTATTATTTCCTGTCCATCATTACCAAATTCTCGTATAAAAATACATCTGTCCTTGCAGTAAAACCTATATATACCCTGGCATCCAATGCTGATTCAAGAACATTCTGTATTTTTAATTATATATTTAAATACTGCTTTTTGAGCTGGATTTCTTCTAATTCGATAGAAATTCGTGAAATATAACTAAGAGAAAGAAGTTTTGAAAATTTTGTTTACCAATAGCTGCAGTATTAGGGAGCAGTTTTTCGCTTACTCAAATCTTTTTGGCGTGTCTATAAGGAAATAAACGGACTTTTCCATATATAGTGCCTACAAGTATTTCTAGAGTAACCGGGAAATACGACATAGAATTTTAAATTTTTTGCAGGGAATTGTGGCTTTTGTAGTTGTGGACATTGACCGAATTTTATCCAAAACATAGGTTTCGTTCCAAACAGTATTTATTGTTATAAACACTGGTATTTATTTGTGGACTTGTGTGGGGGGTTTGAAAGCAGAGTAAAGGAGTGTGGGTGTGTGGTATATGACCTTTCTTTATGTGCTGTGGTTAGTGAGAGAGTTTATTTCAGCAGAGAGCAAAGTCTAGTCTTCGCCCCTCCCTATTCCTGTACCTTCACGCTGTCCACTATACAGTAAACTCACATAAAAACCCGACATTGTCGAAAAGTTTTTTCTTTTTCGTATTTCTGCGTTACAAGTTGACCTAGCGATGATAAGTTGCTGCATGTTGACCTTCTTGTTGATTATTGTTATAATCCTATTTTCATGTCTTTTCCAGCCTTACTAGATACTTACATATTGTTGATTATCGCATGCCTTAATGTTAGTTATACTTAGTTGTTTTTTATACTCGGCATGTTAATCAGACATTAAACTGTTATCTTTGTTCATGGCAAATTGTCAGGTACCCACTACAATGTAAACTATTTATTTATACCATTTATATAAGCAAGACATTTCACTAAAAATGCCGTTTTGAATAGTATTTATATATTTGTAAATAATGGTTTTCGCAAGTAAATAAATTTCATCAAATTTTGAGATGCAATACAATTCTGTGTATGAAAATTGTATTTTATCCACACTGTTGCGTTTCCCCCACGACTTACTTGATGGAATATTTGGGTGTTGGAGCTAACATATCTGTAGATGCTCAAAGGTGTTTTTGATAACTAAGGATGTTCCTAAAATGGGCTTATTGTTGCAGGTGTCGCTGGCCCTACTGTGGCGCACGTGATTTGAGGATGCAGGTAGGAACATTTCTCTCAGCTCTTATGTAATTTACTCACTGAGGTGTTAGTGGAGATAGATAAGTATTTTACAGCTCTAACATTAATAAAAAGGAAGGTTCCTTCCATTTTTATCATTAAGCATCCCTAAGGATACTTAAACCGGGAGAAGTATGTTGGTTGGCGTCACATGTTGAATTTGTAGAAAAGTTTCTGCAGACTTTGATATAGATTATCCATTACGGAAACCAAATATAATTTTAAATGGTTAGAGATAAAAAAAGTATTTTACATTTCAATACCACTAATCATAATTATTTCTCGTGAATTTTATTGTCATTACATCCTAAATTGGCAAACCTTGTAGTCTTTTTTATTGCCAACGTTTACATCCAAACCGTAACAAATAACATAAAAAGTTGCACTGATATACACATTGTAAAGATGAGACACATGTAGCTCTTTGTAAGATGCACTAAAACTCCGTTTTTATTACTTTCACTTTTCTAATTTTCATGGATTAATGCGCAGAAACTATAATAAAATGGAAAAGGAATAATCAACTCTCCTTTGATCATGGAATGAAATGTTACACCAAGTAAATTATTCAAGAGAGGACGTCCGGATACTCATTACACTTACCTTTCTACAATTTAATATGGCAAGTGCTATCGACAAAGTGCCATTGATGGTTCAGTGGAGACATTTATGACAAGGTATCTGTCACGTCTGACACCTCTGTCTGTCATCTTTGCTCTCATTTTGATGGCGAAGCTCTACAGCTCTATTCTAATATGTTATCGTAATGAAATACTTAAAGTATTTCAGAAGCCGTTTTTGTGTTTTTTTCATATCGTAGGATCCTATTTTTAGAATGTAACCCTGCACTGTCGTGGTTGACAAGCTATATGTATACTTAGCTGACAGACCATAACAATAATTGTGGACTGCCAAAGTTTGGGACTCTTAAGGACACCTGGGAAGATCCTAAGAATTGTAATATTCTTGCTTGCATAATGGCATCTTGCTTTTTCACTGAATGCAATTTTCACTCTCATGTTTCTCCTTTGATTGCATACCTGCAAAATTTTGTTTCCAATTGATTGTCATTCTATACGATTGGCACGTTGATATGTGTTGGATTGCATACATACAACATTCTGTCTGCAATGTATTGTCATTTTGTGCGATTGTCGTGTTGGCATGACTTGGATTGCACACATACAACATTCTGTGTGCAATGTATTGTCATTTTGTGCGATTGTCGCGTTGGCATGACTTGGATTGCACACATACAACATTCCGTGTGCAATGTATTGTCATTTTGTGCGATTGTCGTGTTGGCATGACTTGGATTGCATACATACAACATTCTGTCTGCAATGTATTGTCATTTTGTGCGATTGTCGTGTTGGCATGACTTGGATTGCATACATACAACATTCCGTGTGCAATGTATTGTCATTTTGTGCGATTGTCGTGTTGGCATGACTTGGATTGCATACATACAACATTCTGTCTGCAATTTATTGTTATTTTATGAAACTGTCAAGAAGACATTGCTCTTGAATTGCATACCTCAAACATTATGTTTGCAATTTATTGTAATTCTATGCAATTGTTACGTTGGGAGGACTTGGATTGCATACATGCAACATTCTGTCTGCAATTTTGTATTGTATAAAACTGTCACGTACTCATGATTTTATTGGATTGCATACTCGGAGGACTCTTAGAACTTCCGCTGTACGCAATTCTCAGTACATCTTTAACAAAATCCTTCGTGAAGGAATTTGAAAAACAAGATTAAAAGATTAAGATTTAAGATTAAAACGTATACACTTTTAATGTCTTAATAGAAACGTACCGTACGTAACATAGATTAAAGAGAAGTTTAAAGTACATGACAATAGTGTAAACTAAAGTATAAAACAAAGTTAGTATAGAAACAACTTAAAGTAATTGGTTTGACGTACATAGCATCGTGTTTAAAGCCTTGTAGCTGTAATTTAATTAAAGACTGTTGACTCTCCAAGTGATGTTTTCATGTCGTTTATGTTTTAGCAAGTGACTTTAACGATATTAAACAAATTAAGAGCTCGTTAAAGTATATAAACTTCTTAGTTCAAAATGTACTATACAACTGAACAGTAAATATGTTTTGATCGAAAATAAAATATTTGATATTGAAATATCTCTGGTTAATTTTAATGGGATGGAAACTAGATGCGTTAAGAGGCTTATTGCTGAACAGTTTATTTTAGTTTTTAACTGCTTCTCTGCGATTAATACTGTTGCTTTAATCTCTCCTGATTTCGAAGAAACTTACTTCATTTTCTATGGGAATAATCCCCGAATGTGACCAGTAATGCCAAATTAGGCACATAGGTTTGAATAGAGAATTGAAAAATAAAAATCAATATTTGTGTTATTTTCTGTAATAGTTATATAAACTTATTAAACTTACATATTGCACCAATTATTTGAGAAATTTTATTAAAATTCCGACGGTACTTTTTCTAACAAAATCGATCAAAGCGTAAGCGAGCACCACCACTTTAAAGATACACTTACACAAGCTAGGAGCGCCAAACATGTCACATTTGAGAGTTATCAGTTGTTTGTTGCTCCTAGCTTGTGCAAGCGAACCTTTAAAGTGGTCGTGCTCATTTATGCATTGACGGATTTTGTTGAAATAAGTACTGTTGGAATAGTTTAAACACTTTTAAAATATTTGGTATCTTGTAAAATTTTTCTAATTTATGTAAAACTGCTGATGCCTATGAAAAGACAAAACGCTTCTTGCTCTCAGCTTGTGCAAGCGCACCTTTAAAGTGGCCTTGTTCGCTTATGCACTGACGGATTTTGTTGAAATAAGTACTGTTGGAATAGTTTAAACACTTTTAAAATATTTGGTATCTTGTAAAATTTTTCTAATTTATGTAAAACTGCTGATGCCTATGAAAAGACAAAACGCTTCTTGCTCTCAGCTTGTGCAAGCGCACCTTTAAAGTGGTCGTGCTCATTTATGCATTGACGGATTTCGTTGAAAGATTACCGCTTGAATTTTAATGAAATTGCTCAAATAGTGGGAAAATAGTACATTTTTTATAACTATACAGGGTTTTATTTGACTTTACATATTTTCAACATACGCCATTTTATATTAACATAAAAAATAACACAAATGGTTTTTACATTTTTCTCTTATGAGCAATTTTTTTATTAAAAATACATAATGGCGGCTTGCGGTTAAACGACACATTTTTCGATCTATATTTATAGGACATTTCTTGCTTGAAACGATGAATACCTACTCGTATCACCCACAGAAGTTTGTGACTCCTTTTGTGAACACCATGTGTATATATTGATTACAACAGAACTTCCGCTACCGAATATTTACCCATAGCTAGGTAGCATGCTTCCTCCGGTGTGTCTAGAGGATCAACGGAATTAATAACACAACCGGCCCAGGGCGGAATATCGAGGCAATATTACAATTAAAGGGGCTAGAATAAATTTTGGCGTGGTGTTCAAAGCTGGGAAGATTAATGGGGTTATTTCGCCACTTACCGGCAAAGAGCGAGCAGTAGGTGTGATGAAGGTCGGTGAAGTAGTGGGGGAGGGGGAGGGGAGCTTATCACAATTAGATACTGTAATTTACAAGGTCTGCCTTATCTAAATGTCTTCTTGCCAGATAAGCGGACAAGTTCAGCTATTCTGCTTATCGACCTCTGCTGCTCGAGTTGTAAAATGTAAAAGTTTCAACTGGAAATCTTTTTTTAAATAGATTTGATCTTCCCAATTTTAAATTTAAATACAAATATAGTCTCCTCTTCAAATTAGCCCTCAAAGTGCAAAATCATTAATTGTTGTCACTTTGTGTTTTTCAAAACTCATATTAACACCAAGGTAAATTATATGTGGTATTAAAAACGATATTGGTCTGTAATTCAAAAGTGCAAGGTTAATAGCAATTTCTCATGCCCTATAAAAGGATAAAAAGCTCACCACACTTTGATGTTTTTATACACATTTGTCGCATAAACGTTCCTATTTCTGTACGATTCTCTACTTTGTCCTATACTTCTCCACCCCCTCCTACCCCAATACACGACGTCTCCACCGCCCACCGCAGTTACAATGTATATTCCACGCATTCGTTATATCCTATTATCAACATGCACAGCCACCTACTCTTTGTTCTGCACGCTCTTCGACGATTCCTTTATTTCTGTTAAACCATGTGTTTTTGTTTGTTTTACAAAACATTATTTTATAAACAAACGAGATTGACTTTTGGTTTTTCAAAGTACCCGCCAATAATTAGCATTTATGACACTTAAAGAACGTAACCAATTATAAAATAACTATACAGTATGTTCTAATATTTTAAGCCACACAATATTTAGTTCTGCCTTTACCTAAATTATAACAAATCCCATACTTTCTTCTTATCAGGAGATGTAAACTATTATTTAACATTATGTAGACATAGCATAATAATGGTGGGAAGGGTCGATTTAATGTCAATGTCGAGTTTAGCTCTAGTTCGTCCACCTCTTAGTGCAGCGTCTTACATCCGACGCTGTCACAGACTTGATTCCTGGAATCTGGTTCGTTTGAAAAGGTCCATAAAAAGTCGGTGACGAAGAAGCTCAAGACGAAATCCTCATTGTTTCGACGTCAGAGACACCTAGATTACACCTGACAGAGTCAAGCTTGTGACAGCGCCAGGTTTCAGACGTCCTACCATTAGGATGATGAACCGGAGCTAAACTCCACATTTAGATGCTCTAGGTATTATGTAGGTTTTTCATTCTACCACTCTTAGGTTATCTACTCATTTTAGGACCTCGAGTGGATTTAGGTCAGGCGAACTACCAAACCACAATTCCCTTTCTATCGTATCTCGAGACCGGCTCATTGTGGTCTACCTCAAGGTACTTACTGTCTTGGTTCTATTGATTTTTCAATTCTGAATCAATATTATTTCCTTGTAAGATCCAATTGACCCCCTTTTGAAGATGAAATATACATACTGTGTAATATGCTTAGTATACCAACTAGTACTAGATATCAGCAATAGGTAGTTATAAAATGTTGTCTGGCATTTCCATTTTGACAACGTAGCTAGTAAAACAAATTTACGTTTTGGTAACTAAAACTGTCAACACGTTCCAATAAAAAAAAGTGTCGGTCTGCACTGCAAAGTTTAAGAATTTAAATAGCGTAATAACTAAAACATTTTGTAAACAAAAGTTTTCTTGCATCTCTTGTTCAGAAAAATGCTACGCCAACATATTGTATTCAAACGCCCACAAAACAAGATTTTTTTGTTTCTGAACTTACTGTCTATTTTACTGTTTTATTACACTCTCACTAACAACAGTACTGTAATTAACTAAAGGTGTAAAGACAAGTATCTGGGTGCAGAAAAACTAGGCCACTCACTGTTTTAACAAGAGCATAAATTTACTTGCAGAAATGTGTAGTTAAACGGATGTGCAAACACAGAGGGTGGTTTTTGTTGCCAACAACCCTCCCTGCAATCCTCCCCCCTCGCCCCCCCCGCCCACTACACTATCGCATGCGACACCATTTATTATTTCATCTGTTCCGGAACCTCTCCTCACTTTTTATCTCGGGCAGCTCTAAATCATGGCCGCACCCCACCCC
Organism: Homalodisca vitripennis; assembly: GCF_021130785.1. Lineage (NCBI taxonomy): Eukaryota > Metazoa > Arthropoda > Insecta > Hemiptera > Cicadellidae > Homalodisca > Homalodisca vitripennis. Next base: position 200,310,771 of record NC_060209.1, on the reverse strand, counting down.
TCTTCTGATCCGGTCATCCGCGGCGGGGAGCGCACTCGAGGCTTCGATACCCGTCTCGTGCTCTGAGCTACTTTCTGCGAGAAATCTGTCGCAACCACTATCTTCAGGAACTATTATCTATAAGACCTACTGTCTATAGTTACAGTCCATACAGAAACTCTTCTGTAACTACTATCTTCATGGATTACTATATACGGCAACTATTATAAACTCAAACTACTATCAACAGTAACTACTATGAACAGAAACTACTTATCTTCAGTAACTACTATCTACAGGAACTAATATCTACATGGAATACTATATATAGGAACTACTATCAACAGGAACTACTATCTACAAGAACTACTATCTACAGGAACTACAATCTACATGGAATACTATATATAGGAACTACTATCAACAGGAACTACTATCTACAAGAACTATTATCTACAGGAACTACAATCTACATGGATTACTATCTACAGTAACTACTATCTTAAATGGACTGCTATCAATGGGAACTACTATCTAGAGGAATTACTATCAACTTGGAATAATATCTTAAGGAACTACTATCAACAGTAAGTACTATCTACATGATCTACTATGTACATAAACTGTGTCACTGTGTACTCCGGGGGGGGGGGGGGGGCATGATCTATGAAATTCGTTGTAGTTGTGGTTCAGAGGACATAGGGTGGCTATATCAGTCGTTGGTTTGGTTTTCAGCCAGTATCTTTTTACTTATAAAAAGATATAACTTGATTATGTCGTACTTAAAATAAAATCTGTTATTCATTGCGTAAAGCTCCGCCCTTTTCAACTCACCTGTACAGACGGATATATATTATTGGTATACATTGGCAATTTCGGTTTACATGTGCTTACTGAAGATCCACGAGGAGGTCAAAATATTTCAGGAATTTAATAGTGTAAGGAATGTTTCGATACGGTGTGAACCACAAAACATGTGCTAGATGTTAATGATTACACCGGACGCTTAAATAAATAATATAATGGACTTAATCTGTCCTCATAATTGAGGAGAAATTGTAAAGCACAGCAAAGGGATTAATGTTCCTGAGATAATGCTCACTATTGATGGATGTATCCAGACCAATGTGAAAACATCTACGCTATCAATAATCCAGATGTAATACTCCAGATGGATTTCTATTGGCTCACCCTATTACAATTCTCCATCGTGTATTTTGTTTCAACGATATTTGTATATTTAGCATTATGGCATAGTGAATGAGAAAAGCAGTATTGTGTTTAATCAAGCCTATGTTGCAGAAAAATTTAAATTTAGATATTTAGAGCACTATTTCTAGAACGATGAGCACACAGATTTTAGCACTACGCCAAGCATGATAAATCACTGAAATATTACACATTTAATTCCAGAGTGATTGGCCACTAAGAGATTACAGGACTACGCTTCGCGCGTTGAGTAAATGAGATTATACACTACTCCCAAAATGATTGATTACTACAAGACTACAGGAGTACGCTTCACGTGATCAATGTTACGAGATAATACACTATTCTCAGAGTGATTTATCCCTAGAAGATTGCAGGACTACGCTTCGCGCGATAAATGAATGGGATTTTATCACATTACTCTCAGAGTGATTGGTCACTAGAAGATTACAGGACTACGCTTCGCGTGATAAATGAATGGGATTTTATCACATTACTCTCAGAGTGATTGGTCACTAGAAGATTACAAGACTATGCTTTGCGTGATATATAAATGAGATTATACACTATCTCAGAGTGATTGACCACTAGAAGATTACAGGACTATTCACGAGATAAATGAGAATGAAATTAGACACCAATACTCCCAGAGTGGATGGTCACTACAAGATTATAGAACTATGCTAAATTACACAATAAATCAGTATGATTATACAACAATACTCCCAGAGTGATTCATCACTACAAGATTACAGGACTAAGCTTCGCAGGCTAAATCAGTAATATTATACAGCACTGCTCCCAGAGTGATTCATCACTAAAAACAGGACTACGCTTTGCGAGATTAATTAAGTAGATTATATATACAACAATATTCTCACAATCATGAATCACTGTGACGTTACCGTCCTTCCTAAGCCTGATAAAATCACTGATATACTCATATCACACCAAACACTACTCTCGTAGTTTTCGATCACTGAGTCCATAACACTACGCCTTGCCTGATACATCACTGAGATATTACAGAACTACTCCACGAGTGATCAATCACCGAGAGATTGCTCCAGTACGCCTCGAGTACCGGCTGTTTATGACGTCATACTGCTTCAGACGTGATGAAGGGCGGTATTGACTGTGTACTAACTGTACGTCCAATCCATCAGAGGACATAACGTCGACATTACTGTCGACATAATACAGGTCACGTGACACTAATCAGCATTATTGTCAATATTGTACATCACATTGACATTTTTGCTTTTATTAATTCGGGGAAGTCATACTCTATAATTTTTCTAAAACTTCTACCAGGATTAATAGCTATGTACTATTTGTGATACAGCGCTAGCGTCATGGCGTGATTGGTGAAAAGTGCTAAAGACTATTTAAATTTTAAACTACATAACTGTTTAATGTTTGTATTCGTTTCATCCTGATGGTATATTCCATACAAATCGCACAAACCCTCAATTTGGCAGACGACGGATATACAGTTGATTAGCATCGCTCGCTCTCATCTCTTATTAAAGTACTCATGTGGTTTACAAACCCATACGGTTGGACCGTTCGTTGGTCCGTACTATCTTTGTCGGCAGCGCTTGATATTGTTTCCGTAATTATTTTGGGGTAATTATAACGTTTTTTTGTTGTTTTCGTGTGTATTGTATGTCAGTCCAAGAGTGTGTTAAAATCTTTTATAGGGTAAAGATTATAATTTTCAGGTACTATTTCAAGTTTATATACTATGTGTCACAGTTTTCCAAACAAAACCATGTAAAACGTATACAAGTCACTAGTTTACGTAGTAGTAGTAGAAGCTCAATCCCGAACTGGACAAATTGTGGTCGCATAAAACTTAAAAACCCCTAAAATTACCAATTCACGACAAAGATTTGGCCATTGAGAGAGTTTTTCGGACTTGCGCAAGGATAATTACTGCTGAATATTTTTTTAGATCTCATAATTTTCTAGTTATAAAAAGATGAAGACTGAAACTATGATCAAAGGTTTGGCAGTTATCGACCCCAGAAACCAAGTTTTTACGTAAAAATCACAAAATATTTGCATTTAAACACGTTTT